>NW_024722158.1:5757917-5794622 GCF_018991925.1 Homarus americanus
TTTCCAGGTGATACGAAGAAGGTGGATGAACATGTTACATTCATCCTGGATATAGAAAGTCTTTTGTCTGTCAGCCATCTTGTGACGTCATCAGTGTCAACAAAACACTCAGGTGGGTTTAGATTATTTTTGTATTTTATCCCCATAACACACACACACACACACACACACACACACACACACACACACACACACACACACACACACACACACACACACAGCAGGGGGGGGGTTCAACAAATGGTCCGCCTTGATAAATAAAAAATATCCCATAGTGTCTTGCCAGAACTGTTCCTGGTACACATAACTCCCACTGTGTGTACATAACTCACACTATGTACACATGACTCAATTTGTAGCCATAAATATCACTTCATGTACAAATAAGGCCAAATTTCCTGCCCTATCTAAAATACAATGAAATATTTGGTATTATATGAAGTCCAGCACCATAAGTCCAGCACCATAATTAAGTCTTTACCTTAAGTCCAGCACCATAATTAAGTCCGTTACCTTAAGTCCAGCACCATAAGTCCAGCACCATAATTAAGTCCTTACCTTAAGTCCAGCACCATTAAGTCCGCTACCTTAAGTTCAGCACCATAAGTCCAGCACCATAATTAAGTCCTTTACCTAAGTTCAGCACCATAAGTCCAGCACTATATTAAGTCCTTTACCTTAAGTCCAGCACCATAATTAAGTCCGTTACCTTAAGTTCAGCACTTTAAGTCCAGCACCATAATTAAGTCCTTTACCTTAAGTTCAGCACCATAAGTCCAGCACCATAATTAAGTCCGTTACCTTAAGTCCAGCACCATAATTAAGTCCGTTACCTTAAGTCCAGCACCATAATTGTCCGTTACCTTAAGTCCAGCACCATAATTAAGTCCGTTACCTTAAGTTCAGCACCATAAGTCCAGCACCATAATTAAGTCCGTTACCTTAAGTCCAGCACCATAATTAAGTCCGTTACCTTAAGTTCAGCACCATAAGTCCAGCACATAATTAAGTCCGTTACCTTAAGTCCAGCACCATAATTAAGTCCGTTACCTTAAGTCCAGCACCATAAGTCCAGCACCATAATTAAGTCCTTACCTTAAGTTCAGCACCATAAGTCCAGCACCATAATTAAGTCCGTCACCTTAAGTCCAGCACCATAATTAAGTCCTTTACCTTAAGTCCAGCACCATAAGTCCAGCACCATAATTAAGTCCTTACCTTAAGTTCAGAACCATGTGTCCAGCACCATAATTAAGTCCTTACCTTAAGTCCAGCACCATAGTTCATGTTCTGCCGAAAAGTCCAACGCTATATACCGCCTATCACCAAGTCCAGCAGTTTGCACATTCTACATCGACACCTATGAGGAATATTCATGAAACAAGCCTTGACAACGGTGGGGTGGGGTGGGGTGGGATGGGTGGGGTGTGGGTGGGTGGGGGTGGGTGGGGTGAGGTGAGGTGGGTGGGGGTGGGTGGGTGTGGGGTGGGGTGATGAGGTTGGGGGGGGGTCAGCATCAAACACTATCCTGGCTCAACATTCCTTCTGTCTAGGTTCACCACACACACACAGGACAAGTTTACTTGGCTGTAAATTTATTCAAATGTGACTTGCTATGTTGAGGACCAGTTAGCTTTATTGTCCTTCTGCTGCTACTTCTGCTGCTGTCTGCTGTAGGTGATGGTGGTGATGGTGGTCTGTAGTCTTAGCTTCTCCTTATTCTTCTTCTTCTTCTTTCTTCCTTCTTCTTCCTTCCTTCCTTCTTCCTTCCTTCCTTCCTTCCTTCCTTCCTTCCTTCCTGTAATATAATCCCACAAGATAATCCTCCTGTATAACTCTGCCCAGTAATAAAATAACTCCCAAGACTCCCAAACAGACAAATAATGTCCTGAAATCAATCATAATCCCCGAAATTCATCTAAAAATCTCTGAATATCCCATCAAATCTCCGAAATTTTCCCTAATTTATCCCCAAAATCTCCAAAAACCCTTAAAAATACCCAAAATCCTTAAAAATACCTAAATCCCTCCTCCCCCCCAAATCCCAGATAGTCCCTGAAAATTCCTCGTTGACACATTGGTCTCACCTGCCCTAAGACATATTGTCCCCGCCACCTGGTTAAAATTGGGACGGACGCCCACCTATAAATCTTGTGTACCAAAATCTCCTCGAGTGTCTTATATTTTGTGGGTATATGAGATTATGCTGCACAGACATGTTGATATATGTATATTTGGTTTATACATGTATACGTGTTTGGTATGCATACTTGTTTGATATGACGTATGTATCTTTTGGGGGAAAGTATCTCATTTACTAGCTAGGATATCTCTCTGTGGGAAAGTATCTCATCTACTAGCTGAGATATCTCTCTGTGGAAAGTATCTCCATGTAAGCAACTAGGATATCTCTCTGTGGAAAGTATCTCATCTACTAGCTAGATATCTCTCTGTAGGGAAAGTATCATTTTACTAGCTAGGATATCTCTCTCAGTGGGAAGAGTATCTCATCTACTAGTAGGATATCTCTCTGTGGGGAAAGTATCTCATGTAACTAGCTAGGATATCTCTCTGTGGGAAAGTATCTCATCTACTAGCTAGGATATCTCTCTGTGGGGAAAGTATCTCTGTAACTAGCTAGGATATCTCTCTGTGGGGAAAGTATCTCATCTACTAGCTAGGATATCTCTGTGTGGAAAGTATCTCATGTAACTAGCTAGGATATCTCTCTGTAGGGGAAAGTATCTCATATACTAGCTAGGATATCTCTCTTGGAGGAAAGTATCTCATTACTAGCTAGGATATCTCCGGTGGGGAGAGTATGTCTCATCTACTAGCTGGGATATCTCTCTGTGAAAGTATCTCATATACTAGCTAGGATATCTCTCTGTGAAAGTATCTCTCTATGTGGGAGACTCGGCCAGGGTCATAGAAGGCTCATCAAGGCTCTTGGTGGAATTGTCACATCGATGGTCCCTGCCTCTATTGACGATGTGGGAGAGGAAGAGGAAGAGGGAGAATGGGAGGAAAGCGTAATAGAGAGAGGAAGGGTAGAGAGAAGAAAGAAAGTAGGAGGAGGAGAAGAGAAAACGGAGGAGGAGGAGGAGGAGGAGGGCGAACGAAGAAGAAGAGAAGAAGAAGAGTGAGCAATTCGCGTCTCATTGGTCAGCGAATCGGCCAATCGAACACCGTCGTTACTCAAGTACATACATACCCCGGTTTATTTCGTGTTGACAGTCGAGGAGAGAGAATGAGAGAGATAAAACAAAGAGCGGAATAGAGGAACAATGGAGAGGAGGAAGAAAGGGGGAGATGAAGAACAGTAAGATAATAGAGAATAAATAGCCATGATTCTGAAACGAGAAACAGTTTTAGATAACGTGTGTGTGTGTGTGTGTGTGTGTGTGTGTGTGTGTGTGTGTGTGTGTGTGTGTGTGTGTGTGTGTGTGTGTGTGTGTGTGTGTGTGTGTGTGTGTGTGTATATGTCACTTTCACTTCATGTTTGTTTTATATTTCCTTTCACTTATTTCTCCATCACTTTCACCCCCAAAAAAACCTGACCTAACTTGAGCCTGACCTGACCTTACCTTCTTTCATACACATACATACACACATACATACATACATACATACATATACATTGAGAACTCCCCACTTACTCCTAGGAAAATAATTAGCCTTTAACATAACCAAAATGAACGTGGGCTAAATATCTCACGTCGTCCTGGTATAATAATAATTCCCGGATATAATTTTATTTCTGACTTCATCCTGGCTATAAATATTCCTCCCTACCCCCCACCACCTTCACCCTTTGCCCTCCTCACCTCCTCTCTCCTTCCCCTCCCCCTGAAAAAAAATTCTGAATTAATTTTCTCTGGAACGACACGTGACAATTTCTTTTTTTTAGTAGTCAAGATTTTTTTTTACATTGTCAGTCGTGGGTCTACTGTCTGGGGATGAGAGGGAGGGAGAGGGGAGAGGAGAGGAGGAGGAGAATTGAAAGCAGAAGAAAAGATATATATAACAGCAATAACAGAGAAAAACGACCAGGAAGAGAAAGAGCTGAAGAAAGCCCCCAAAAAGAAAGCTAGGCATAGGTCAGTGACGAGAGGAAAAGCAGAAGAAAGGAATGCGAGAGAAAGGGAGGGCAAGAAAAGAAAGACAGAGAGAATGGATCTAACATCTGATACTTGTTCCTTTCTTTCAACCAGCCAGAAGAGTTAGGAGAAAGGAGGAAGGAAAAGGTCGAATAGAGAAGAGAGAAAAAAGAGAAACTGTTTAGAAAGTATATTTATATTCTTCCTCTTTCCACGGTACCACAGAAAAAGAATAAAAGTTCAAATGGAATAGAGAAAAGTATAAGAAAGCAAGGAAGTAAGAAGAAAATACGAGAAAACAAAGAGATCAGGAAGAAAGTACAAGAGAAACGAAGGAGAGTTAAAAAGTAAAAATAAAAATAAAAAGCTAAAAAGAAGTAGGTTACAGAGCCGTGGAGAGGTGGACTTGTAGCAATATATCAACACCCAACACAACACGTCAACACTACCAACACTTCTCCCAAAGGTAATTAAATCCTCCGACAACTCCTCCCCTCCCTCTCCCCTCCCAACCCCTCTTCTCCCCCCTCCCTCCTCCCTCCCCCTTGCGTCATGCGTCACTCGTCGTACGATTTTGGTCTTTACGCGGGTGGTGTTTGACTTTGAGAGTTGTTGATGAATTGGTGCGTTTTGGTGCGTCATGCCTGGTAAAGTAGCTATTGCGTCATTCGTTTTGGTGCGTATTGTCTCGTGCTTTATGCGTTTATATGCGGTACTATTCCGTGAGTCATTCATTATGGTGCGTATTGTCTCATGCGTTTAGATGCGTATTGTCTCGTGTGTTGTGTTTTGGTGCGTACTGTCTCATGCGTCATTCTTATTGGTGCGTATTGTCTCATGCGTCATGCGTTTAGATGTGTAAATGCTTGATGCTGAAACTGGTGCTATTTAATGCTTACCTATGTGTGTATCCAATCCTAATTAGGCAGACACTATGCTATCCCATCCTTCCCACCTCCCTCCTCCTTCTCCAACCCTTCTCCACCTTCCTCCTCTTCCTCTTCTCTTCCTCCCTCCTCCCCAACCCTTCCTACCTCCCTCTTCTCTTCCTCTCTCCTCCCCAACCCTTCCTACCTCCCTCTTCTCTTCCTCCTCCTCCCCACCCTTCCTACCTCCCCTTCTCTTCCTCCTCTCCCCCCCAACCTTCCCTACCTCCCCTTCTCTTCCTCCCTCTTCCCCCCTTCCTACCTCCCCTTCTCTTCCTCCTCCTCCCCAACCTTCCCTACCTCCCCTTCTCTTCCTCCCTCCTCCCCACCCTTCCTACCTCCCTCTTCTCTTCCCCCTCCTCCCAACCCTTCCTACCTCCCTCTTCTCTTCCTCCCTCCTCCCCCAACCCTTCCTACCTCCCTCTTCCTCTTCCTCCCTCCTCCCCAACCCTTCCTACCTCCCTTCTCTTCCTCCTCTCCCCCAACTCTTTACCTCTCTTCTCTTCCTCCTCCTCCCCAGCCTTCCTCCCCTTATCTTCCTCCTCCTCCCAACCCTTCCCTCCCTCTTCTCTTCCTCCTCCTCCCCAACCCTTCCTACCTCCCCCTTCTCTTCCTCCCTCCTCCCCACTCTTCCTACCTCCCTCTTCTCTTCTCCCCTCCTCCCCAGCCTTCCCTACCTCCCCTTCTCTTCCTCCCTCCTCCCCAACTCTTCCTACCTCCCTCTTCTCTTCCTCCCTCCTCCCCAACCCTTCCCTACCTCCCCTTCTCTTCCTCCCCTCCTCCCCAGCCCTTCCTACCTCCCCCTTATCTTCCTCCCTCCTCCCAACCCTTCCTACCTCCCTCTTCTCTTCCTCCCTCCTCCCAACCCTTCCCTACCTCCCCTTCTCTTCCTCCCTCCTCCCCAACCCTTCCTCCCTCTTCCTCTTCTCTTCCTCCCTCCTCCAGCCTTCCTACCTCCCTCTTCTCTTCCTCCCTCCTCCCCAACCCTTCCCTACCTCCTCTTCTCTTCCTCCCTCCTCCCCAACCCCTTCCTACCTCCCCTTCTCTTCCTCCTCCTCCCCAACCCTTCCTACCTCCCTCTTCTCTTCCTCCCTCCTCCCCAACCCTTCCCTACCTCCCCTTCTCTTCCTCCCTCCTCCAACCCTTCCTACCTCCCTCTTCTCTTCCTCCCTCCTCCCCAACCCTTCCTACCTCCCCTCTTCTCTTCCTCCCTCCTCCCCAACCCTTCCTACCTCCCTCTTCTCTTCCTCCCTCCTCCCCAACCTTCTACCTCCCTCTTCTCTTCCTCCCTCCTCCCCAACCTTCCCTACCTCCCTCTTCTCTTCCTCCCTTCTCCCCAACCTTCCTACCTCCCCTTCTCTTCCTCCCTCTCCCCAACCCTTCCTACCTTCCTCTTCTCTTCTCCCTCCTCCCAACCCTTCTACTCCCTCTTCTCTTCCTCCCTCTCCCCAACCCTTCCCTCCTCCCCTTCTCTTCCTCCCTCCTCCCCAACCCTTCCCTACCTCCCTCTTCTCTTCCTCCCTCCTCCCCCAACCCTTCCTACCTCCCCTTCTCTTCCTCCTCCTCCCTAAACCTCCCCACCAGCTTCCCCATAGTGCCCAGGTCACGTATCCAGGGAAACACCCGTCATACTCAGGATCGTTATTCGACAGTACGACTCGTTACGACCAGATAGACAAGGGAATGGCCGTGAAAATCGCTCCTAACCTCCAGATTCTCAAAGATTATAACCTTAATTTTTTACCGTAATTGAGATTTGTAAACTCGTCCAAATGAGATTCTTGAGTTACGACGTAAAAATGGATTATCGAAGGTTAGTCTGTCTTCTAAATACGCATACGTGAGGATGGGACTAATTGAATCTCTTTAGTTACGACACAGACAAATTCTCCAAAGATCGTTCTACATGTATTATAGTTAACACCTAAAGTCTTACGAATAAAACTTGAGAGTTAGAATCTGTCTTTGTGGGTTAGTTAAACACGTTCTCACATCTCCAGTAACGAAATGTCGTAAGGGCCCAAAGGAATCTTGCTCAAGGGGATGTGAGCTCAACCAATGACCATCAGCTCTTAGATGTACGATCGTTCTACGAGAGAGACAAAAAAAACAAAACGGAAAGAAAAATGAGAGGCTAAGTGGGACTGCCGTGTGGCAAGGGCAGCAATTTGTTTCTCACACTAGGGGACGTTGGTTCAATCAAGGAGGAGGTCTGGTAGAGTGGCAGGAGAATTCATATCTATATTGTCACTAACATGTTATGTCACGTTAGGTCATGTTATTTCATGTGAATCATGTCATATCAAGTCATGTTATATTAGGTCATGTCTATCAAGTCATGTTATGTCATATTAAATAATGTTATGTTAGGTTTTTCTCTGTTCAGAGTGTGTGTGTGTGTGTGTGTGTGTGTGTGTGTGTGTGTGTGTGTGTGTGTAGTCTTGTCAGTCACTTCCATAAAAGACTACCTGAGCCTGGGTCCACTTTCTTGATGAGTCCTCTCACCCACCCTCCTCATCCTCCTTCATCCCCTCACCACCTACCCTCACCATTCTCCCTCACCATCCTCCTTCACCATCCTCCCTCACCATCCTCCTTCACCATCCCCTCACCACCACCCTCACCACCCACCCCTCACCATTCTCCCACCATCCTTCCTCACCATCCTCCTTCACCATCCTCCTCACCATCCCCTCACCATAACAGGAGCTGAACAGGGATTGGGGAGTAATTTTTTCTCTGGATCACTGGAATATTCTTATTGAAACGTCTGGTTATTGGGTGTGTGTTAACTCCTGTGGAAAAAATAAGTTTAGAATGTGTGTGTGTGTGTGTGTGTGTGTGTGTGTGTGTGTGTGTGTGTGTGTGTGTGTGTGTGTGTGTTTTAGTGTGTGTTTTTATATTTACATAAACACTAAACATCTTAGCTCCTAGAAACACTTTGTGGACAGTGAGATACAATAATACAGTGACCAGGAAATCCATCGTAGCAGTGAACAGTGAAGAGCCTTAAAGCCTCAGTGATTCACAGTCATTTTCCTTCCCTTTGTTCCGAGCGGTGAACCTTCTACCGTCATGCAAGTGAGACACCTGAACGAATCCATTCATCTTTATGAGACATTTGAGCGAAACAGTTTAGAAATATTTTTACACTTTATCCATGAATGATTCGGGATATCTGAGTGAAGTAGTTCGCCTTTATACTTCACAACGTTTGGGTATATCAGCTCACAATACCACTTCGAAACGTTTGGGTATCAGCTCATATCATCAGTTCGAAACGTTTCAGTGAGGCCAGAAAACGTCTCCACCTCCATGAGTTTAAATTTCCTTCGATAAAGATGAGTTCTGTGGTGATGTCGTCAACGTTCAGGTCAACACAGGTGAAAACTCTTTATTATAACCAGGTGTATACTATCATGACCTGGGATGACCTGTACTCTCTCTCTCTCTCTCTCTCTCTCTCTCTCTCTCTCTCTCTCTCTCTCTCTCTCTCTCTCTCTCTCTCTCTCTCTCTCTCTCTCTCTCTCTCTTACCTCATTTATCCCAGCCATCTATCTTGCTCTCTTCTCAGTCGTAAATCACTGTGGCATCTTGAGCCTTGCAACTCTTGTCTGTGTGTCTGTTTATCTTCTGTTTAATCCTGTTACCTCATGTTCTTTGAGTCACTTTAGTTGGGTTTTTTTATTGCGTCTTAGTCTAGCTTTTTACTTTTTTTTTCTTTTCGTCTTAGTTATTGAATTATTGTGTTTTATGTCTTATGTCTTTTTTGGACATAAAGACTTTTTTTTAATTATTATTGTTGTTGTTTTATGAGTTTTTTTGGTGATGTCATTTGTCTAATTTTATCTCACTGTTGTCCTCACACTGTCAGCTCCTCACACTGTCAGCTCCTTCATACTGTCAGCTCCTTCATACTGTCAGCTCCTTCATACTGTCAGCTCTTCACCTGTTAGCTCCTTCACTGTCAGCTCCTTCACACTGTCAGCTCCTTCATACTGTCAGCTCCTTCCTGTCAGCTCCTTCACACTGTTAGCTCCTTCCACACTGTCAGCTCCTTCATACTGTCAGCTCCTTCACACTGTTAGCTCCTTCACTGTCAGCTCCTTCCTGTCAGCTCCTTCTGTCAGCTCCTTCATACTGTCAGCTCCTTCACTGTCAGCTCCTTCACACTGTCAGCTCCTTCACACTGCCAACTCCTCACACTGTCAGCTCCTTATACTGTCAGCCCTGCCTTACCATCCCCCTCATTTACATATAATTGATACTGATGACGGAATATTCATACCATATGTGTGTGTACTGAGTGTGACACCACACCACACCCCACCACACACCCCACCACCCACACACCCCACACCAACCCCACCACACCCCACCACCACACACCCCCCACCACCACACACACCCCAACCCAACACACCCCACCACCACACACCCCACCACCACACCAAACACACACCCACCACCACACACCCCACCACACCACACACACCCCCACCACCACACCCCACCACACACAACCCCACCACACACCCCCACCACCACACACCCCCACCCCACCACACACCCCACCACCACACACCCCACCACCACACACACCCCCACCACCACACACCACCACCACACCACACACCCCCCACCACCACACACCCCCACCACCACACACACCCCACCACCCACCACCACCACACACCCCACCACCACACACCCCCACCACCACACACCCCACACCACACACCCCACCACCACACACCCCACCACCACCCCACCACCACACACCCCACACACACACCCCACACCACACACCCCCACCACACACCCCACCACACCCTCACCACCACACACCCCCACCACCACACAACCCCACCACCACACACCCCACCCCACCACACACCCCACACCACACACCCCACCACACCCCAACACACACCCCCACCCCACCACACACCCCACCACCACACCCCACCACCACACACCCCCACACCCCACCCCACCACACACCCCACCACCACACACCCCCCACCACCACACACCCCCACCACCACACACCCCCCACCACACACACACCCCCACCCACACACACCCCCACCACACACCCCACCACCACACACCCCACCACCACACACACACCCCCACCACCACACCACCACACACCCCACCACCACAACCCCACCACCACACCCCCACCACCCCCACACCACACACCCCACACACACCCCCACCCCCACCACACACCCCACACCACACACCCCCACCCCACCACCACACACACCCCACCACCACACACCCACCACCACACCCCCACCACCACATACCCCACCACCACCACACACCACCTCCCCACCACCACCACACACCCCCCACCACCACACACACCCCACCACCACACACCCCACCCACACACACCCCAACACCACACACCCTACCATCACACCCCCACAAGTAGATTCCACCCATTATGGACATCATCTGTGAAACTGTTAAACAAGATTTCACACAAAAGCTGAGGAGGACTTCTAGCAACATATCCCAAGGAATTACCAGCGGTGTGAGGGCTTAACCTTAGCCAAAATTATCACCTCCCACCAAATCCAATCTAACTTCCGAGCTGTTTGGGTCAAATTCAATTACATTCGCGAGTTAAAACGTTGTCATGTCTCTCTGGGGAACTCGCAACACTCCGGTCAAGTTTCTGAGAAGTAAAACAAAAATATTATTATTAAATTCTCTTGTGTGGGAGAGGTTGAGAGAGAGTGGAAGTGTGATTAGAGAGGAGAGAGAGTACCGATATGATCATTTAATTGTTTAGGGGAGAGAGAGAGAGAGAGAGAGAGAGAGAGAGTGGGATTATGATTGGAGAGAGGAGGAGAGTGAGAGAGTGGAACTGTGATTAGAGATAGGAGAGGGTGAGAGAGTGAGAGAGTACCGATATAATAATTTAAATATCTGTTGAAATAGAAGAGAAAGAACGTTGGGGAGAGGAGGGAGAGAGAGAGGAGAGAGAGGAGAGAGAGAGAGAGAGAGAGAGGGATTTATGATTGGAGAGAGAGAGGTGAGAGGAGAGAGTGGAACTGTGATTAGTAGAGAGAGGTGAGAGAGTGAGAGAGTACCGATATAATAATTTAAATATCTGTTGAAATAGAAGAGAAAGAACGTTGAGAGAGAGAGAGAGAGAGAGAGAAACTGGTCATACAACATAAAGTCCATAGGTTTAATTCTCGGGGAAACAACCTGTGATTCTTACCCGTGTATCCATACATCCGTAATTAAGTCATTAAAGTGCTATCCTAAACCTTACCACAAGAACCACATCACCATAGAATTAACCCGTGAATCTCGAACTTTTGCATTATTGAGGCATTAAAGTACTATTCCAAACCTTACCATAAGAGTCACATCTACAAAGGATTAACCAATGAAACTTGACTGTGTTTACATATATACGAAATACCACTAGCTGTTTACCTGTGTTCACCTGGACTGAGGCGCCGCGCTGCAATAATTGACATAACCAGGTGTGTCATCTTGTTACGGGGTTGTCATGGTAACGCACCTCCTTGATTTCGCCGTTACCAAGTGTGTCTGTCTGTCTGTTTGTCTGTCTGTCTGTCTGTCTGTCTGTCTGTCTGTCTGTTTGTCTGTCTGTCTGTCTGTCGGTTTGTTTGTTTGTTCGTCTTTACTTTCTGTGTTTTATCTACCTGTTTATTTCACTGTTAATGCCTGTCTACATGCCTGTCTATCTCCACAACCATATCACTCCTGTCTAATCCTATCAGATATTAGACGGTAGACTTCATTAGTGATTAGAAAGATGCAATTTTTTTTTAATTTAATCCTCTTATTGGTCAAGGATTAAGACACGAGATTCGACCAGTGATTGTAAAACGCTATAAATGATCTCAAGTCTCGTAAGATTGGTGGTCCATTTCTCAGGAGTTTGGTGTGGATTAGGTGACGATTATAAATTTCCTCTGGTATCGTAGGTTTGCTTTTAAAATGATTGGGGGATTAGAATGAAAAAAATACAACTGGGAATTTTTTTTTTAAACTATCCTGAGTGACACCTCTTCTCCTGGTTGGTCAAGGGATTGGTTATATTGTTGTTCTGTAAGATGTGTTTGATCTCTTGGTTTGTATAATAATAATGGGTGAGGAGGATATATTATTATTATCGGGACGGTGATATAATTTTACTTTTGGAAGACTTTGTAGGGTCGAGTTGTGTCTTAAACCCATCTTGGAGTTCATTATTGGAACCCTTCGTTGTCAGGGGAGGAGAATTACTCTCTCTCTCTCTCTCTCTCTCTCTCTCTCTCTCTCTCTCTCTCTCCATCACCCTTCCCTTACGACCCTCCCCAATTTTCCTTCCCAGAATTTCTCTCCAACACCATTCCCACCATCCCTCCCCACCATCCCTCCCCACCATCCGCCCTCCCCCCCCAATATCACCCTCTCTTCCAACATTATCTCTGTCTTTTTTATTTAATTGTCATCGTGTTTTTTTAAGCAAACACAGCCATCCTTTTCTTATACACTTGAGTCCATATTCTCAAAGTGTCGTAGGATAAATTTTCCTTTAAATGAAAATGAACGAGCGAATTAAACTCACTTAACTCTTTGATTACGATGGTTTTAACTCTCCAGGAATTATTGTTGAAAATTTTCAGAAAAAGTTTATAATTCTGTCACCTAACTGGTGCTAAGTGGACGTATCTAGTTATGGTAGAGTCTCAGTGTAATTTTTATGTCATTTATGTTATGTTTGGGGTTTACCTTAAATTAATTAGTTACCTGAACGTTACGTTTATACTTAAAAGAGATATAGCCCGAAATACATGAGGTAAGTACTTGGAAAAAAATTACTCAAATTACAAAATTATAATGGTTGCCCCTCGTGTAGCGAAGATGGTCAGCTCAAGGGCCACCTACGCGTGAATTTGTTTAAGGTGTAGGAGCTGTCGCCAACACAACAACCACGCCCTGAGTTAACGAGCTGCATGACCCAGTGTCAAGAAATAGTCCGAGATGACCGGACAACTCGCCAACTGCACTGGCTAACCATTAACCCGGAACACAATCAGCAATTCGTTTAACATCCAGGTCCCCAATTACTGCTGGGTAGACAGAGGCAAATGGCGTAAAGAAACTTGCCCATAGTTTCACATACATACATACATACATTTTTTTTTACGGGGAATAGCCCGCCTGGGCACAGGTCATCGACCCACAACGGGGCCTAGGGGGCGACAAAATTAGTACAAAGAATTTAAAAATAGAAAAGAAAAAGGTTATATTAATCTACACCACGAAGATGCCGGAAAACCAGCTTTTTGAAGTGAGGCAGATTGTATGAGTATGGAAACACAGAGAAGGCAGAGCATTCCAAGGTTTGGCTATGTGAGGAAAGAAGGAGGTACTATAACGGGTTATTCTAGTGTGACCGACATCCACACAGAAACGGTGGGCACCGCGGGCAAGACGTGTGTTACCAGCCCACGGCCTTACTGGCGGTACACCGAACATTGCCCGTTAAAATACCTGTAAAAGAGAGAGAGTGAAGCAACACTTCGACGAAGAGAAAGGGAAGAAAGATTATCAACTAAAGGAGGCGAGTAAATAAGACGAAATGCCTATGATTCCACCCTATCTAACAGTTGGACAGAAGATGAGTCACCCCAGATATGAGAGAAGTACTCCAAGTTAAAACGAATGAATCCCTTGTATACCTGAAGCAACTGCTCAGGAGTGAAGTAACTACGACATCTGTACAGCATTCCCATCTTTCGGAAGGCAGCTTTAGCAATGTTGAGGATGTGTGACTTCCATGACATACATACATACATACATACATACATACATACATACATACATACATACATACATACATACATACATACATACATACATACATATACACGATCCTGGGTTTGAAAGAGAGTAAAAAATAAAAACACCAATATTTTCGCCGTGAAAATATTTGGCAGTAGTGAAGGAGACATCAAACGTCTCTCCATAAAAATATCTCTCCACGCCAGAGAGACTCATAACATCTTTCTTATTTACATTATGTATATAGCTGGTTTAGTGTATATAGCTGGCTTGGTGTATATAGCTGGCTTAATTTACATAGCTGGCTTCGTTTATATAGATAATGCGGTTCATAATTTATATAGATGACGTAATTAACATAGTTGTTATTGTTTTTATAGTTCATATATATCAAACGTTATAAAAATGTATATACAACGTGTATATACTTTACGAAGAGAGAATTTCCGATTTGTATTATTGACATAGATTCCAAGTTGCCATTTGTGATGTTATATTTTTTTTTCCAGTTAGGATTTAATGTTATGTCCGCACATACTGTACACATACACACGTAAACACACATACACGCACACGTAAACACATACAAAACTCACACACACACACACACACACAATACAATACCAACCAGACACACACACACACACACCAACTTCCAGCGGTAGTAAAAATTCATAGCCTCGTTTGCTTGAGTGTAGAGACGGGAGCCTTATCTAGCGAACTGAACGCTTACTCGCTGAAAGAGTTCATTTCTCATACTGGTCGTTGGACGCGTTCATGTCTTACAACACTTGCTAAGGGAGTTCTCTTTTGTTTAGAATTGTTGTAAAAATGAGAGTATATTTCTTTCACAGCGTTCGTTAAAAAAAGTTCACTGTCTCCCTCTCGCTCGTTAAAAGAGTTCATTCCCCCCATCCTTCGTTTAAAGAGTCACTTATCTACGTAAGATGAAGAACTCTCACCCTCATGACGTAATCTCAAACTCTTGCTCATTGCACTGTTTTTTCAGGGAGGGGGGGGTAGTGTGTCGTTAAATGTTGTTTTAATGACTGTGATTAAGAGACTCTTCCAAGCTGAAAATTACCTGTGTTTTGGGTTTATGTATATGTGTGTGTGTGTGTGTGTGTGTGTGTGTGTGTGTGTGTGTGTGTGTGTGTGTGTGTGTGTGTGTGTGTGTGTGTGTGAGAGATCTGAGATTATAGGATTTGGGTTAGATTTCAGGGTTTTTCTAGATATGTGAGGTCTCTCTTTATAATAGTGGTGATGGTGAGATTGTGGTAGATTAAAACAGAGAATTGTGGTAGACTAGTTATATAAATGGTAGTTGTTGGTGCTACTTCTGATCCTACGAGTGTTAGAAATTAAATTATAATGACAACAATTAAGTTCTTACATAATAAATATCCTCCACGGAGCCTAACTGTTTATTAAGTATTGCTCCTACGTCAGCCACCACCGCCTTACATACTCGCGTGACTGTCGTACGTGTCTGGGTGCTTGCAAGCATTACAATATGTATAAAATGGCTGTGTGGGGGGCTGTGTGGGGGGCTATGTGTGGGGCTGTTCCATGATTCTCTGTTATTCTTACGATAAATTATTCCGTCTGGGGGGAAGAGAACAATTCTAGGAGCTGTAATTTTCGTTTCATGATTCTCTGAGATTCTTAAGATAAATAATTTCATCTATAGGAAAGACAAGAGGAAGCTTCTAGATCCTGTAGAGTCTCAGGGAAATTTAGTCGCCTTCTTCGCTACCTATTGTCACAGATTCAATAAACCTTCGCGCGGTGACGTAATTGCCTTCACAATGACGTCGTTACCATAAGTGACGTCAGGTATGGGAGAAGGCATTATCAGACGGCCATTATCATAACAGTGGGATTTATTTATCATATTCCAGCAGCCAAGTTTAGAATTATCATTTTTTGTCCATAATTCCTATTTTTATCTCCCTCCCATTCCGCTTGTTTCTCTTATAGGATGATGTCTGTGTGTCCGTTTCTCTGTGTGTCCGTCATTCCGTGCGTTCATGCGTCCGT
Organism: Homarus americanus; assembly: GCF_018991925.1. NCBI lineage: Eukaryota > Metazoa > Arthropoda > Malacostraca > Decapoda > Nephropidae > Homarus > Homarus americanus. The sequence goes on from NW_024722158.1 coordinate 5,773,816, forward strand.
CCCTGTGTCCTAGTGACATTCCTCTAAGCATTACCAAGGAGTATATGCCTCCTTGACATAGTTTCTGAGATAGTCTTGTAATATTCCTCAATCTATTTTAGTTCTTAGTGCAATTTCTTCTCTATTTTGGTCGTAAAGTTCATGTCATATCTTAGTTCAAATCCTCACGTCACTCTTAAAATGAGTTTCTAGTATCTATATTTAAGCGAGAAATTTAACATTAGTAACCCTTCGAGCGCCTTATGTTATTGTTGTTGGCGTGGTTATTTATGACGTAATCAGTATGGTGTTTGGCCGAGCTTGCCGATACTCTTTTGTTCCCAGTTGATGATCTCTTTTTGTTGTTGATGATGACTTGCTTGATGTTCTTTTGTTTTATACTGATGCTCCTTGATTCTCTTTATATTCCCAAGTGCCAACGATGCTGATGTTATTTTGTTGTCAGGCAAATACGATTTTTGTTCTTATTACTTTTACTTTTACTTTTATCCTCTTCGCCACTGATCGGCTTGTTAGCCGCTTGGGCGATCGGTCACGTCTCTGTCACGCACTGTTGGCAAATACTGGGCATGCACCGGCTCCTGAATGTACCTGAACCCGCTCCAGTGTTGGTCAAGTCTTCTCTTGAAAGAGCTCACACTCGGTGCCGTCACAACACTCTCTGGTAGATTGTTCCAAGAGTTCACAACCCTCACTCCGAAAAAGTTTGCCCTCACGGTTTTCTGGACTTGCGGCTTCTTCAATCTTGAGCTGTGACCCCTTGTGGGGCGAGCGTCCGCCAGCTCCAAGTAAGGACACTCAACTGAGTAGTGCCCTGAGATGCTTATACACCTCAACTAGGTCCCCCCTTGCCCGTCTGTAGTATAAGCTAGGCAAGTTCAGGCGCTCCAATCTCTCAGGGTAGCTGAGGTGCCGAAGTGCAGGCACCAGTTTGGTGGCCCTCCTTTGAACATTTTCAACCAACTGACAGTCCCTAGCATATCTCGGGGACCAGATGGGGTGACAGTACTCCAGATGGGGAAGCACTTCACTCCTGAAGATCGTCACGAGGGACGGACCGTCTAGATATCTGAACGACCTTCTTATAAGACCCAATAATTTATTTGCCTGATTTACCTTCTTCTCACAATGGCCCGAGAACTTCAGCTCATTGTCAACATACACACCTAGGTCCTTCTCACACACAGTCTCAACTAGTACATTTTCTTCATCCCGTTGGGACATATGGTACGCCTCCTTACCGTTGGTACGCCCCAGGTGCATCCTCTTACACTTCGTGACATTGAATCTCAGCAGCCATTCCTTCGACCATTCCTGGAGCCCACAGAGGTCCTTCTGCAGCTCTTCACAGTCCGCTTGGTTCTTAATTTCCCGAAATAACTTGCCATCATCGGCAAACATTTGTATGGAGGAGTGTACAACGTCAGGCATATCATTTATGAAACAAACAAACAACAGCGGGCCCAATACACTACCCTGCGGTACCCCACTTGTTACAGGTACAGATGACGATTTCGTGCCATTAATCACCACACATTGCTTGCGGTCATGTAGAAAGTCTTCTATCCACGCTAGGACATTTCCCCGAATTCCGTACCCTTCCAGTTTGATTTTCAGCCTTTCGTGGGGTACACTGTCGAAAGCCTTGGCAAAATCTAGGTAAATATTGTCGATATTACCACCCCGTTCTAGAATATGGGTCCAAATATCCAATACCTTGAGCAATTGTGTCAAGCAAGAGCGCCCCGGCATAAAACCGTGTTGGCAATCTTTTACAAGGTTGTTTCGTAGTAGATGTTCCATCGCGGCATCTCTGATAATACTCTCAAGTACTTTACATATTATGCTGGTCAGGCTCACCGGTCTATAGTTGTTCGTGGAGTGACTATCGCCCTTCTTGAAGATAGGACTCACATAAGCCACTTTCCATTCACTGGGGACCATTTGTTCATCCAGGCATTTACAAAACAGAATCTTCAGGGGCTCTGCAAGCTCGTTGCACAGCTCTCTTAGCACTCTAGGATGCACCATGTCAGGTCCAGGACTCTTATGGACCTTTAGCCTGGACAGTTTATTTCTAATACCCTCTTCTGTGAACACAATGTGGGTCAGTGCTGTGTCGAACCGTCTGTCCTCAAACGCAGGAAGGTTAGTTGCATCCTCTCTTGTGAACACTGAGGAAAAGAAGCTGTTCAATGCCTCAGCTTTATCCTGGTCAGAATCTGCGTAACTACCATCTTCAAGCCTCAGGTCTGATACTCCTACTCGCGTTTTCAATTTCGACTTTGCATAGCGGTAAAACGCCTTTGGGTTTGACTTGACCTCGCGTGCAACCAGCCTCTGGAACTCCTTTTCAGCCCTCCTACACTCTATCTTTGCTTGGTTTCTGGCTCTTGCATACATCCTCCTGTCTTGCTCATCGTTTGACCCAACCCACGTCTTGAATTTCTGGGTTTTCTTCTTAATTTTGTCGACCGCCGCATGGTTCATGTGTAGGGATCCCCTCGTATTCCTAGAAGCACTGGGTTTGGTCTTGGGTATATATTTATCGATCAAATGGGTCATTTTACTAGTTATGATATTCAGGTAGTGTCTGCGTTCTTGTACCTTAATAAGTCAGGCCAGTTGATACCCCTCATCTCTTCCCTCATCCCATTGTAATTTCCCTTGTAATATTTGCACCTTGGCCTGGCCTTATCTTGAACTAGGTAACAGTTAAATCTGAATGACAACACTGTATGGTGACTGGTGCCAACTGGGGCAAGGTGTTCCAGTTTGGCCACCATACCCTCCTCGTTTGTTATGATGAGGTCAAGTGGCTTGGGTGTTTGCTCCCCTCTGTAATGTGTCGGGTCTCTCACATGTTGGAACAGAAAATTATCTCTCAGAGTTTCTACAAAAAGAGTAGCAGGATTATTCAAGTCATTCGGGGTGGACTCGTTTCTCCAGTCGATGTCGCCATAGTTAAAGTCCCCCATGATAAGGAGGTGGCTGGGGTTGAGCATCGCCGCATTGTTTATTAAGGTTCTTAAGTTCCTTTGATTTAGTGGGCCACAGTTTGGGGATCTGTAGATACACCCGACGATAAGTAAGTCCCCTCCCTTTAATTTAATTTTACACCACTTGGACTCTTCAAAAACATCCTCTCCCTGTACCCTCGCCTGGCTGGCTCTAAGGTCTTGCCTAGCGTAGATAACCACACCCCTCCTGCAGGATTCTTGAGTTAGGTTCGTAAATGAGTCATATCCAGCAATACTGAACTCACATTCCTCTGGGTCGATTCTCCTGTTCTTGTACAACAGTTCTACAACTCCTACAATATCTGGTTGGTGTACTCTTAGTAGTGTTTCAAACTCCTCTCTCTTATCAAGGAACGTGTCAGTATTAGTGTACATGACATTCAAGCCAGAATTTGTTCTCGGTAACGTCTCTGCTCTTAGTAATAAACCCGCTCCACCCACATTCTCAGAAGCTGCAGCATTTGCTAAGTACACTGTATTTTGCAGGGTGTGGTTAAAAATGTCATTGTTTACACGGCGCTCGTTCCCTCCTGTCCGGTAGGCTGAGCTGGTGCCGCCTCCCGGGTGGGGGGTTGAGTGGGTGGAGGGTGCACTGCTGCCCCCTGGCCCTGTGTCGGCACACTTGTTTCCACTACCCTCCCCCTGAGTATAACCCATGTGCACCTGTCCCCGTTCCTCCTCGACTCCTCCCTCTTCTGCTTCAAGTCCTGCAGGAGCTTCTTGTGCTGTTCCCTCTGCATTACCGTGCGGTCTGGGTGAATAAATACATCCCGAAATGCCTCGCTCCTTGCTAAGTTTTTTGCCTGCCGAATAACTTGCCATTTCTCCTCCTCACTCCCTAGTGTGATCCTGAGGGGGCGAGGCTTAGCCCCCTGCTTTTGTCCCAGTCTCCTCACATCCTGAGAGGTTGCTGGAATCTTCAGAACCTCTGTGCAAATATTTTGAAACAGCACCTTGTCGTGTGTTTCCTTACTCACAGTTCCCTCTGCCTGGCTCTCTGGGACTCCAAAAACTATTACATTGTTCCTGCGCTGGAGCCGTTCCTGGTGTTCCTCCTCTCCCCTAACAGTAGGTGCGTTAATTTTCATTTCTTCGACACACTTTTTCAGAGTCCCAATCTGCTGTAGAACCTGTACTGATTCTGCATTACTCTCCGCCCCCCCCCGTGGCCCTCCTAATACGTCAGCATAACTCCTCTTAGCAACCACCTCCATTCTATTAGCTACTTCCTCAGTCTTAGCAAGGATCTCTTTCCCAACTTGCTCCAGTTTGTCAACCAGCAGGGCTCCTGCTTCATCTATTTTCGTCCCTAGAGAACTCGTTTCCTTATGGATTGCAATCGCTTCATTCACCTTGACTATGCAGCCAGAGCAATACCAGCGACAGCCATCATGCTTTACTATTTTTAGTTCTTGTGTTTATTTCCGAAGATGTGAGTGATGACCGTGTGTTCCCAGGAGCTGATGATGCGTATTTGTCTTCTTTGTTGACTAAAAAAAGCTGAGTTATGATGTGTTGTACCAAGGCGCTTCGTCAACTTTCTCCATTTTCTTTGGTTTGCTAAAATGCTACACGATGCTCTTTTATTATTCTTGTTTCTGGTGATAGTCTTTGTGTTTCTTATATTCTATGGTGTGTGTGTGTGTGTGTGTGTAATTTTCGAAAGTTTAGATATATAGGGATGTTAAGTTAAATTAGGTTAAGTTAGGTTAAGCTTCATTCTCTATCCCTTGATCCAACTCACATAAAAGTGGAAGACGATTGAAAATAGATAGATATATGGACAGAGAGACAGACAGATATATAGATTAAGAGACAGACAGACAGACAGACCGTGAGTAGTGTCTAAGTATCAACAGTTCCCTAACATAATGCCAAAGAAAGGTAGAGAAAGCCTCAGATAACATATTACTTTCACCTTAAAACTCTCTCTCTTATCACCAACGTTAAAAGAAGAAACAAACTAGAGAAGCTTTAGGCCCTAAAGTAAATAAAAGTAGTCATTTAATCCCGCATTTAATTTCATTCTTGTTAGTGTTGATTTAAATCCGTTTTCTTTTATAACGTAATAAGAGAAAACTATTTTTTTATGGGTAACTTTTCAACTTTTTTATTATTTTTGTGTAATACAGAAATTATTTTTCTTTATCTTCGCCACTGCCCGGCCTATCTATCTATCTATCTATCTATCTATCTATCTCTCTATCTTTCTATCTACCTATTTCAAAGCAGCGGTAACTACCTAGTAAGGTACGGTAACTACCATTATTGTAGTTGGTGAAGTAGTTGGTCTATATTTTTGCACGTAAGGTTTCCTGAGTTAAAAGTTTAATTAATTTGAAAAGTATTATATTATTGTTAGTAATTAGTATTGTAATATTGTTGGTAATTAGGACTATATTATTGTTAGTAAATCAGTAATGTTGGCAGCCCTGTGTCCGAGCTGAACAATTTGTATTATATTATTGTATTCATCTTTGAATTTATTTTTCCGTAATCTTTTCCGTGTTGTTATTTTTCAATATTACGATATAAATTAATTTGTATATACGATTGAGGTTCTATTTATTTTGTTATTATCCCTCATTCCAATAATGTTTTGGGCGGGGAGACGGGCTACATAGAACGACGATTGGCCAGAGGCGAGTAGTTCACGAGGAGACTCTGATGGGGGAGGTGCTGCCGGTCGTCTCTCTGACCAGAAGGCCGCTGTTCTTGAAGTATATGGTAAGTTTTATTTTTAATTTATTTCGGTGGTAAAGGTCGATGTATTAACGCTGCTGTATTTTTTTTTTACAAAGTGATATATTTTTAAAGGACTATTGAAATACACAGGGCTCGAGTTAATGGTCGTTAACAATTACATTGACTAGTTACTATAGGGAATACTTCACTATTTTTGGTGTATTCTTTTATTTAAATTAATGAAATATGGTTTAGTTATGGTCACAGTAAAGACTGTTAATATTTAAGTAAAGTTTTATTAAAGTAACGATCATACTTACATTTTGGGTCTCAAGTTATAGGAATTATTTTACACAAGTATTAAAAGTATGTTACGCGTAAGCTTTTTCATTTATTTACAGATGGATCCAATTGGCTGTTACTGTTGTGTTAAAGACCAGTTTTCTGCATCACTGGTCGTCAGCGTGGGTAGTACAGCACCACCGTATTTATTGAGGTTAGTAAGTTTGTTCTATAGTGAAATGTCAAGTGTCCTTCACTTTAAACTTTGCCACTGGGGTCCAGAGGCGGTCGAGCGCAACTAGATATTGTTGGCAAACATACTGAGTATGTACTGGCTCTTGTTGGCAAGTACTGTTGGCAAGTACTGGGCATGTACTGGCTCTGCTACCCACTGTTGGCAAGTACTGTGCATGTACGGACAGTTAAACACCGTTTGCAAGTACTGTACTGTAGTTACAAAAGAGCTCACACTCGGTGCCGTCACGATAGATTGTACCAACCATTCACAACTCGCTACAAAAAAAAATTGCCGTAAGTTTTCTGGACTTGTCATTAATCTTAAGCTGTGGCGTCTAGTGGGGCGGGCGTCTTCTAGTTATGAACACAAAACTTAGTAATGCCCTACTACATGTTTATTAACTTGAATGAAGTCACACCTTGCCTGCCTATAAGCTGGACAATGGCATGAACCAATTGGCTTTACTTTACACAATATGCCAATCTCTCGGTGACCTATAGTATACAGTACTGTAATTATTCACACGTCACCCGTTTCAATATAGGAGTTTAATGTCATTTTTCAGTCAATGGGGGACGTCTTGTTTGTTTATGCATCTGTACAAAAAGATTTGCGCTCAGGAAGCTCCTTGTATAACTCCAACACTGGAAGCTCGCCATCACTTTATGTACCCATATGGTTTAGTTTCGGCCAGTACACGGCCGACTGATTTAACCATCCCCAACCTTTACATCTCATTTGGAGATTTTCAACCAAGGGGTAAATATGGTCAAATTAGTTAAAGGTTTTTCCATACCTTTAGGGGTATAACTCTAAAACGGTTACCCCGGAATTCAAGGTCAAAATCGAATAACTCCAAAATACACAGGATAAATTACTAGGGCGTATTGGCCGAAAATGTAATTGTATCAACTTTAGTTTGATAATTTTTTCAATACTTGACTGAGAACATGTCAGTGTTGTCACTCAAACGCATGAAGGTTTGCATCCTATTGTGAAACACTATTTAATGCTCGTCTTGCCCTGATCTGAGTGTTACTATCTTAGTCTTGGGTCAGATATGTCCACACGTAGAAAACTTTTGGGGCTTTGAATTGCCCTCATTAGGAATCAGATTGGCTATCTTACCCAGTCTTTCTCAGTGGGTTTGATCTGGAGTACGGTATACAGTATATTTTATCACAGTTTACTGGCTGTTATTCAGCATGGTGTCCGCATTACTGGCAGTGTAATTTCATTCCTCCAGTCATCCATAATGCTGTTGTGTATTAATGCCTGTAAACTGGCTTGGTTTAATTGCAATTCTGTTACCTGTAAATACTGCCAACAAGGATTCTCTTGCATTTAGTTTAATTTTCCAACATTTATATTCGAAATCCTTCTTCCACCAACAAGTACCTTCACCTGGCTAGCTCTAAGGTCCTGTTTAGCATTAATACAGTTACTGGATCACTCGTTAAGTTACACAAATACAGTAACTGGCATCAACCTTGGCATTCTTGACTTGCTTGCATCTACAGTGTAGTTGTCCAGTACGTTGTTCCCAGTACAATTAATATACTTGTATTCCATATAAACTTTATACCTAGTGGAGAATGTGGTTTACCCATGTTACAAATGGTGGAAATTAGTTTTTTTAATATTTTATTAAACCTTCCAAGGAACTTTATGTAGTTGTAAAGAATTACTAATTAATGTTCTGGGTTGACGACCTGTTGAGGATTGTAGTAGTTGGGTTAGTATAGCTCGTAATTGTTAATGTTAGGGCCTTAAAATTTGAACTTGGTTCCGATTGTCACTGTTTTGTTTATTAATGTTGCAGCATTCTTACAAGAAATTGGAGGAAAGTGTTGAATGTTACTATGCCTTACTCTTACCAACAGCTCATTGAATGTAAAACCTTTTTCACAAACAGATACCTTGCATTATGTTCATCAATAATCTAGTACTAAAACATTGTAGGGGCAGTTAACCAGTATAGTCAGGGGTTTATGTAATACACTGCAGCCAAGCTTATCACTGATTGTACTAATAGATAGAGCTACAGTAAAAATAAGATTGCGTAACATTGCGTTTTTCTCCAATTTTCAGAAGTTCTGTGTAGTGCTTCATTTATTCAGTAAACTAGTCGACAGGTGTCCCTTGATATACAACAGTTTTATTCTTGGGAATGTGTTCATTAAGTGGAAGTAATTTGTATATTGGGGTTATGTTCCTGTGAGGGAAAAACTTTATTCATACACAGATAAAAGTGGCATCAAAATGGGGTTTATTCATAGTTTGCTTCTGTGTAGTGTAGACATGTTGAAACTATTGTTTATCAGACATATGTACTGTATATTGGGGGATACCTGCATTGATGTAGCATGTACTGTATAATAGTAGTGTAGGTATACTATTTAATTGTTTATTACAGAGTTGTAACAATTATTCATTCCAGGATGATGACTTGAAGATGGAGGATCCACTCAAGAGTTTTCTCCTGGTGGAATGACCCTTGCTGCACTGCACTGCACCAGAAACACCAGTCCAGGTAATCTCAGGAGTTTCTTCACTAAACTCAAAGTACAGTAATTGTAACCCATGGACTACCTGTCTAGTTGACTACTAAGTGTAAATATCAATGAAGTATTAGTACAGTACAATATTAGGGATGCACCAACTAATTGATATAAATTGCAGATATTACAGATAGTGGGATATGCTATAACGAATCTAATTGGTTCTAGAACCTTGTTCGTTATAGCATTCGTTCGTTATAGGATTAATCCGTTCCAGGCCCCCAAATACAACCACTTAACACTGAAAAATATAGTATAAAATTGTAAAAATTGTAAAAAAGTGCATAAATATGCATCTAAACCCCTGAAATAAAGAATATCATTAATACTTGTGATAAAAAAACAATAAATTAGTAAAAAAAAAAAAAAATAATGTTCGTTGTAGGAGTTTCGTTCGTTATAGCATTCTCAATTTTATAGGTAAAACCGTTTGTTATAGGAATATTCGTAGTAGGATCCGTTCGTTATAGCATACCCCACTGTATCAGTATTTTGTGGAATTGGTATCGGTAAACAAATTATTAGCTGATGTCATTTTGCCATCTGTTTTGGGTCAAGAAATTACTCGGTAAAATGTTATTAACGGCAAAATACATAATTAGGAAACCAGTTATGGTCTGTTAACTTGTGTAAATGTCGCACTCGGCTGCCGTTCATTATCTGGTAGTTTTGTGATGGATAACATGGCAGTATCCTCTGTGCAGGTCTGTCTACAGTACTAATTATATGGTAATGAATATATTATCAGGCCAGACAAAGTAGCTTTTATTTATTCTGAAGAGAAAAATAATCTGGTAAAGACCGTTGCTGACGAGAAAGATTGTTTTATATATTATGGCATCTTGGAAGTACATTAGATATTTTATTTACCAATATTATCCAAATTAGAACTAAGAATGACCCAGTACAGTATTAACTTGTAATGAATGACAAACAGTAGGTCTTTGAGGCTAGAGAGGAGTTTTTTATAACAATTAAAGATAAAACTCCCTTTAAATATAATATTTTATTAAAGAACGAGTAAATAATGATTAAATGTTCCAAAATAAGTCTTAAACACTAGAAAAAAAAGTTGCCATTTGAGTTAACATTAGTCGGTACTTTTTATTATACCGCACAAGTATACATTTAATGTAGACAATGTGCAGTAGCTAAAACAACTATCTGTACAGGTGGGGGTCAATGTGCTCCAAAATTTTACTTGCGACTAGTGACAGCCCTCGTATGCCAATATTTATCGTCCATGGTCTGGTATCGTTTCCCACAAAGTATGCACAGATAGTTTTTAGCTGCTGTACACGGTATTCTTCCTGGATGGTTGCAGCTACGAACAGCCTTTAAATTATTTACCTATAAATAGTTGACTCGATCAGTGAGTTGTTATTGTGCCGGGTAGACTTAAATGCTGCAATTGTGAAATTTAAAACTCGGCTGCTCTTACTGAAGTTGATGCATTTGTGGATGGGCGAGACATTATATAATATAGCGACTTTAACCGATTTACCTGCTTCATAAAATTGTCCTAAATTATAGCATTAACTTTAAATCTGGCAGCAGAATATTGTGTTGAATCTGGTTATCTGTAAATACTGTATCATTAATGGTGCATCACTAATGTATTTGATAGTTCTTCAATTACTGTACTAAATTAAGTGGATTAATGTGGTACTTCCCTAGAGGATAAAACCTTCAGTTTAGGGTGATATACAATACTGTATTAGGATAAATTAGTACTTTGAAAATATCTTGCTTGAAACCTTTCACAGGTACAGTACTGTATTAACTTTACAATTAACTTTTTACAACCTCAAAATCCTTTAATACAAAACTTAAAACTAAAGAAATAATTTTTGCTCATTAATGCTTGACTTGGTGAATTCAGAAATGTAGATGGATTTGTGTACAGTATAATAATACGTACATGTAAAGTTACCTATCTACCGTGTGTACGCTAATAATAAATAGCAATTTAGCAACGTTCACTTTCAATATACAATACTGTACTGTACTCAGTTGTAGAATCATGTAAATATTACGAGAAATGTGATTGGCCAACTTGCAAGAAGTTCATTGTTGTAAGTTTAGTGAAAAGTAGTTACATTATTCACAAATTCCTAAAGCAGTCATTGAAAGAACATAAAAACATGTTGATAAAACAAAGAACCAAAGATACAGGTTTATGTAGTTGTGACTCTTCAATAACTTCTGGTTAAACTTAACTTGCATGTGGGAAAGTTTTGTGATAGCTTATAGTTTTGTAAATATGATTCTTAACTTGTACAGTACACTGTACATGGTTTAAGTTACTGATATTACCTGGACACTAGGCAGTATATCAAGGATCATTAGGTGAAGGATTGTAATAAACAAATTTAGTGTTTTATATAATGGGGTTTGTACATTTGGTCCTTGTCAAGGGATTTTGTCTAAAACACTACAGTACCTTTAGTCTTTACCAGACTTAAAATATTTTAATGGTTAAAAAATTCTTATTAATTTTAAACTTTATTTTGTACAGAAATGTTATTCTGAACATTGTGGTGGCTGCCCCCGGGCGGGCCGCTGCTGGAGACTGCCCCCCGGGCGGGCCGCTGCTGGAGACTGCCCCCCGGGCGGGCCGCTGCCTCCCCAGGGTGGCCGCTGTTGGAGACTGCCTCAGGCGGGCGGCTGTTGGAGACTGCCTCGGGCGGCCGCTGCTGGAAAGACTGCCTCGGGCGGCTGCTGCTGGAGACTGCCTCGGGCCGCTGCAGACTGTTCGCGCCGCTGCTGAGACTGCTCCCGGGCGGCCGCTGTTGAGACTGTTCCCCGGGCGCCGCGAGACTGCCTCGCGGGCTGCTGAGACTGCCTCGGCCGCCCGCTGCGGAGACTGGCTCCGGGCTGCCGCTGGAGACTGCCCGGCTGCCCGGCGGAGACTGCCCCGGCGCCGGAGACTGCCTGCCCGCTGGAGACTGCCCGGCTGCCCGCTGCTGAGACTGCCCCCGGCTGCCCGCTGCTGGAGACTGCCCCGGGCTGCCCGGCTGCTGGAGACTGCCCGCTGCTGGAGACTGCCTCGGCTGCCCGCTGCTGAGACTGCCCGCTGCTGAGACTGCCCCTGGCTGCCCCTGAGACTGCCCAGCGGGCCTGCTCCCTGACTGCCTGTGCTGAAGAAAAATTTTTAATAACATTAAGTTTACATTAATAAATGTCTAAATGTCACTACAAGTATTCATTAACCTTTTCCCTGCTTTAACACTTTGAACTTTTACAGAAAATTAAGTTCAGCTTCAGATTTTGAAGCAAAATACTTTCTTAAAGCATTAGAAAAATCTTATACAGTATACAAATATAATATGCAAAAGAAAAAAAATATATATAAAATAAAAAATAGCTAAAAGAAATAGAATATAATAAAAAATTAACTAAATAGTAAAAACTATGAAAACAAAATATATAACTGAAAATTATGAAAAAACTAAGAAACCAAAAAAAACAAAATCATGAAAACGGGCAAAAAATCGTAAAAGCCTAAATACTTATGAAAAAAACTGAGCAAAAATGGCAAAAATTAATTTTTTACTCTTAAGTCGATTGCAGTGTTTGCCATTGCCAGGGTAACATTGAAGGTAAGATAATCGAAGAGTGCCCGATAAAAGCCTCTTCAAATTATCATTCACCAATAGGGTAGCATAAGCTCAACGGTCTACCTGGACATGGGAGAATAATCCAGCACTCCTATCTCACAGTTACCTCCCCACGTCCAGGTAGTCTGTGTGGCTGATGAAAACAAAATGGAGATGCCAAGCTGGAGCTCTTGAAAATGGCAGGCATTTTTAACCCTAAAACCATACAATTTATTATTATCAAATTTACCCAGGAATAACTTTGGCCATTTTTGGACTTAGAATAATTTTTAGACTTGGAATATTTTAAATTGAATTTTTGGACTTAGAATATTTATAAACAATGAATTTTTGGACTTAAAATATTTTTGGACATGGAATATTTTTAAATTGAATTTTTGGACTTCAAAATATATTACTGTTAAGCACATCTAGACCTTAGTAGATAAATACAAAAATATTTGGAGTAATCAGATTTAAAACATCAAAATAATTCTGACATTTCGGTACCAATGTGATTTGGACTTTGGCTTAATTCATGTTTTCTTTTAAATTAAACAATTTGAATCTGGAACTACAGAGTGGTTGTGTTGCACTTGGCTGCCATACACAATATTCTATTCATAATTATTGGCAAATATAGATATTTAAAATGTACAATGAAAGACAAAACTGTCGAGAAATTTAGTCATAACATATGCCAAGGGCTAAACTTGTGCGCTTCTGCCTTAGTAGGGCTCTCATAACGCTTTGTTATATTTAATCTTCGACAAAACCGCAACACGACTTTTGTCTTTAATTGTACAATACAGTAAATAATAGAGTAATAAATAAATAATGTGAGGTGAGATCAGAAATGTAGATGATATTCCAAAAGTGTAATGGCTACAAAAACTGCAGAACTAAAAAGACAAAATTTTTCCTAGCTGAGAAGAGATGCCCTCACCCCATCCTCAAGAGTTGTCCGCCCAGTTTATCATTATGAATTAACTGTTAAACTCTGTAGCAAATTGACACTTTCGAGGATGCATTTAATATGTACAGAACTTATTTACCTACACTAAGACAAATTACGTGTCAGTAATACAACATTATGCAAAACCAACCTCAAAATATCAGAATTCATAAGTATTATACGGCCTCTGAAAGTTGATGGATGAGTGTACAGACTGGGGAGCTACATCTAGCTGTCAGCAGAGGCGAAAAATGAAGTTGTCAGCCTTCATTGACGCGCCGTAATATTTCAATGTGATTCTGATCTTAAAATGTTAGCTTTAGCAATGTATTACTAATATGTAATTTGTCTACTTATTGGCGGGTAAAATAAGTACCAAACATATTAAATGCATCCTCCGAAGCGCTAATTTGCTACCAGAAGTTTATTAATTCGTATACAAATACTTGATAAACTTCCTACATGCTCATGTTTGAAATAATAAATGTTTGCATATAATTGGCTAAATATCTTTCTCAATAGAACTGTCATCCCAACGATTATGAATAAACTCATGAAATACATCATTACTTAAGGATGAAATCAGACAGATTTGCATGAGTCAATCAGCAGTACTTTCTTGGAGGAGGAGGCGGGCACTCTTTTCAGCTAAAAAACGCAAACAGGTCCTTCAACTAACAACAACAAAACAAGGAGAAACACATAGAACAAAGGAATCAGTCTCCTGAGTTAGGTAGGTGGGGATTAGGATAAATCTTCTTATAGTGACCCCAGACCTGATCCTGAATGCTATTACACTTTCTGAATATCATCTATATATTATCAGTTCACCTCACAGTTCTTACATTTATTTATGACTATATTACAGTATTTATTTTATTATTACTGTACTGTTTGTACTTTAAAAAATATTTGTTTGCACAATAATATTAATAGAGTATTTTATGTGGCAGATAAATCGAGTATGTTTGTAGCTTGGAATAATGAGGAACAATCTGAACAAACTGGACAGAAAACGAAGGAATAATTTAACAAAATTGAAAAATTGTTAATAATATCAAAATATTCTGAACCGTTAATTGCATTTTCAGTAATTCTGTAGACCACAAACTGCACTATACCCTCATTGATTCGTCAAAAAGAATTTGGATCACTCAATTACTGAAAATACAAATTAACTGGAGTTCAGAATATTTTGATATTATTTGACAATTCTCAATTTTGTTTTCAATTACTGTATTCTTTCATTTTCTTTCAGTTTGTTCAGATTGTTCCTCACACCTAGCCACAATCATACTCAGTTACTACAGTAGCACCAACATTTCATCCTCCTCATGTCATTCTCCGCCACAACCCCTCCACATTCATTCATGTTTCTCTTGACCCAGTGTTTCTCCTTCTCTCCACAAGCCTGAACCATGTCAGTTTAGCCTCCAGGTACTGTACTTCTCTGTTGCCACCCATCTTCCACATCTCACACAAATTATTTTCTTTTATCTCTTTCCATTTCATCATTCCCGCCCACAAATCTTATCAACCACACTCAACGGAACATCTTTTATTATGCCCCAGCATCTTGGTACACTGCTCCTCACTCTGTCCATCAACCCAGAAGAATGTTTTACGACATTCAGTTCCTTCACAATTCCCCACTTCTCCTTCTGGAACATCCACCTTCTTCCCCCCCCTATCTTTGGCAACATGTCACACACACACACACACACACACACATGGCACACACGACGAGCTCACAAGCATCCTAACAGCAACCTGTTCTAATTTCCTATGTAGCCAATCTGGGTTTCTGGTCACCTGACTTAGGCCATACAAGGTCGTCTCCATTTGCCCTCTGTATACCACCTCAGTATTCCTCATTCCAAAGCAACCTTCATAGCCCAGCATAAATTTAGAAAATAAAAATAGATTTTAATGGAGATCACTACACTATGAACTGTATCCCTAAAACAACATTAACTGGCCTGACTACAACAGAATAATTGTCACATAAGTCAATCAACAGATTTTAGAGCAACATTAAATGACAATTAACTAATGATATTGAATTCTTTAACGAACAATAAATCATATATACTGGGTTTAGTTAATAGAAATAAAGATATAGTAAAGTACCAGAACAGTTCAACAGTCCACCAAATCATATTAATTCTAAAGTCCTTGAAAACACAAAGGAAATCAATACATGTATATATTTTTATCAAATCACATTGTGATGACATTCTGAGTCCAGGTAAATTTAAAAGAAAAATTTAGCCAAATTATACATGGATAAAAAGTGAGAAATAAAGGTGTTCTGGTTTATAATTAAAAGAAGACAAATTGTCAATCTTCCAGAGCTACAGCTAAACACCTCAGTTTACAAGTCCATTCAATATTTACCTCCACCTCACACTGGCTCACACTGCAACAGATTAACACCTGTGATGAAACAAAATTATTATCAGGAAATCTCAAAATATTTCCATACACCAGACCACTTTTAAATAGATAGATAGATAATTTATTCAGTAAATCCTATCATAAAGTTTACAATTGTCTAACGTAGATATAGCCAATGCAGGTGTACACTTCAAAGCGTATATAGACAATGAAAATATAGTGGTGTACTGTACAATAAGTGATGCTGTATTATATAACACATGAATCTTACTACAGAACAGAACAATTTGTAAAGACCCCAGGTTAGCTACTCTATATAATATAACCTTGGATTTAGAGACAAACAGGAGAGCACGTGTGAGGCCACAGTCTGGGTAAGAAGGTATCATGCGATGCCAGGACAAGTGTAAATATGAAGCTACAGGTACCTTCTTTATCACTTAGTCACTGGTTAAGGATCATCCTCCCCATGTGTAAAAATGGAACATGTAACTTGCTGATGATGACTACCATCCCCAGCTAACTTCTGCAGGTGATGGCTGCCATTTGAGAGTTAAGAATGTAATCCATCCTCATGTACTCAGTGAGGATTATAGAGGAAACTTAGTGTCTGACCGCACTGATAATGGGTGAACCACATCAAGGACATAATAAAAAATGGCTTTGTTATAAACCGTAGTGCATTGAGGAATCTGTGTTGACAGCTGATTACAGAGCTGTGACCTTCTGAATACGCCGCTGTTAAACTTCACCCCCAGTTTGTAACAGGATGATCCAGGTGGGTCAGACCTGCACACAACAACTACCACACTAACACCACCGACTTAACACCAAAATATTTATCATTGGTCATGACTGTCACCTCAGAGATCCACTACATCCTCAGACAATAATAATTTGGGCTTTTCCACAACAAAGGCCAAGGAATGTACAGTAATAGTTTGTTATCTGACAGAGGGAAGATGGAGGCAAGAGAAGGTCACCTATAGTTGTGTGATCAAGACTCAATCATCAGTAAATTACTGGCATAAATGTTGAAGCTCACTATGGCTGAGTCAACATTAAATTATGATTCACCTTTGTTTAAACGTAACAACATCGTAGAAGTACCAGTGATGAGCTGTTTGGGCAGTTTGTTCTTGCTATGTTCATTGTCCGGTGTTAATACTGTACAGTATAGGAGGAAACTGTAGCATTGTACCCGGAGAAAACCAGCCATGTTTGGTAGTGAGGGTAACATCTGTCCCAGGTTGGAATGAACCCGGGACACAGTGATGCACCACTAAAGATATACAACTCCTGATATGTGAGAGACAATCACCAGTGTTTTGGTATAAAAACAATAAACACTATTTCTTGATTCTTCTAAAGTGGTCTAGTTGCTGAATATATTGGACATTTTCCTGTTAATATTTGTATTCCAGGTATTAATCACATGCACTGTCAACTCAGTGTTGCCTATCATGGTTAGTACATTAGTTCTGTCTACAGTACATATAAGACAGATATACTGTAGACAGATGGACAGAAGGATGTAGAGAGATAGACTGATAGATATACCATATTTCTCACCATATAAGACATATTTTTAACCAAACAAATGTCTCCATAATTCACCCTACATCAAGTATAACTGTATACATACATATATACACCAGGCCAAGCTGTGTTATTGTTATTTTTCAACTTGTATTTTCAGGTTAATACATGTACTACTGACATGTAATTTTATTAATTTATTTTTTACTGTTACAGGGTATATGGACCTGCAGTCTTTCAAACAGAATGTATTAAATAAATTTTTACCATAAGGTCAAAACCATAAAGAAAAGAAAAAAATTAACGTCCGCAGGAGTCAGCCCACGATCGTGTGAGGGGGGGACCACACCCCAGTCTCCGGTCCTTAGTGAAACAATTGTCAAATGGCAATGCAGTATTTTTTTTCCTTTTATTTATTATTATTATTTTTTATTCATTCCTCACATTTACAGAGGAATATATTAGACCGCAGAGAGGATAAAGACGCCTCACTTGTCCACAGATTCTTAAAATTCAATGCCGTGGTTGTGAAATGGTTTGCAGAGTAAAAACCGTGAATATCAGGAACTGTGGATGGAAATCCTCGGTTGGCTAGGGTCAACTGTACTGTACAGGTTATGGAACACATTGCAATTTTTCTATGTAAATGTTTGTTCCTTTGGTTTAGGTGAACTTTCTTGGGACTATAAACCTTTCATGTTGTATCAGTGGTTGCCTTTAATATGGTGAGAAATACAGTACAGTAGTATAGATAGATAGATAGACTTAAAGTTAGGCAGAAAGATAGAACAAAATCATCACCACATCAAATCATACAGCCATTTTCCCACCATCTCTTGCACTCTGTCTTGTCGTGTTCTTAACTCTAAGATCATTTATTACAACCTTCCCCAGGTCATTCTAGGCCTACCTACACACACTCTGGTTCTCCTTCTCACCACATTTAGTCAGGCACCACTTAAGCCCAACTGGTCTCATCCATTCTCTCCATACACCTGATCTCAGTCTACTTATACTTAAATCTTAGCCGATACTCAATACCCAGCCGCCCTCTTAGCTCTGAGCAGGGGATTCTTTTCTTTCAGCCAAAGTACACATCCACCTCACCCATTCTTATTTCAGCTCATTAAAGACTGCATATGTCATCCTCTTTAACTTGCCCATGTTTTCACGGATATATAACACCACACTTCTCACACCAGTTGTATATATTCTTCCTTTCATGTGATGGGAAAAGTCCTCTTACTGACAATAAGACAACAGTTTCCCTAATCTTCCTCCATGCATTTCAGACTCTTAGATAGAACAACAACCCCACCAGCACTGATCATGTCATCCAGGCAGCAAAACTCATCCATGACTCACATCACAGCAGCCTTCAGCACCCTCCAGCACTGATCACATCACAGGCAGCAGGACTCATCCGCAGTACAGGATAATCTTCAGTGTTGGGTTTGTTCAGTCTTGCCTGTATATTTTTTTCTTTACACACATATAACTTAGTCAGCAGCGTCAAGTTGCTTCCTCACAGTACCTCTTGTGTACCTATTACTCCTCACTGTACTCTTGTGTACCCATCTTCTCTTATTTTTCATCTTTGTCCCACCTTCTTACTCATGTCAATATCTTTCTTCTGATAGCATAGATATGGATATGACAAATACTTGTATGAGATTAAGACAGTCTGATGTTGATTGATACTGACGGACAGACTGACTGACATACAGGTATTGGAGAGGAGAGAAAGACAGATGGACATTTTTCGAAATTTTGAGATATAGACAGATACAGCAGAGAACACAGACAGACATAAAGGCATATTAACAGTAGTGTCTCCATGATTACAGTTATTAATTTCTCAATGCGTTTTAGTTCATTAAATCATCTGCAACAAACAAACATAAACATTTTAATATGCCTGACGTTTTTTATACGATAAATTGCATGTCCGCCAAATTAGTAGTCATTCGGTACAAATTTGATTGTTTTATGCAAGTTTGAAATTTTGTCAAATTATGTATTTTCGGAGTCCCAACGTCAGTACTGTATATAGACAAAATTTTCCTTTGTAATTAATCCTCAAAAAAATGGCTAAGTAAACCTAAAAGTGAGAGTTTTGTGGTGCTGAGAAGAAAAAGCATAATTTATATTTGTGATTTTGCAGTATTATTTAAGCATTTCATAAGTAAGACACAAATGTTGCCGGGAAAATCAACGTATCCACAGACTGTTTACTCATCTAAAGCTAAATGCCAAAAACATTAACACATTACTTTTAAAAATTATTAAAGTGGATTTGTTTCTATCAATGGGAAAAGTCTGTGATTGCAACCGAAAACATTGTCAGTAATAAGATGATAAACTGTTTCTACTGTCCGTATAATTTGCCAAATATTGACATTACTTTTGCCAGGGCAGATAACCTTTTGGTTGGCTCATGAAAATACCTAAAATCACAATGCAGCCCATGACTGGAGGAAAGGTTGCCCATGTCTGGTCTAAGATATCAGAAAACACATTGCTCAACTCAAGAGCCATATTAGTTGAAAATGTAAATTAATCAATATCAGAAGATAAAGAGATTGACAGATATACAATGTAATAGATAAAAACAGACTGAGATAGGTATTGATAGAATACTTACATAAAGAGAAAGCAGACAGACACAAACATGCAGAAACAGTTTAGTAGATAGAAAGATATAAATGGAAGACAGAGACACAGACAGACAAATGACTCTTAGTTTATTTTTGCTATATAGTAGTGGTGGTAGTGTCAGGAGGTTCATTGAAATTGTCTCAACAAGCAGCTCTGTTCCAGCCTGCAGCTACTGTCAGTTGTGATGGTGTTCAATTCCTGCTGTTCATCTGCAAAATAAACAAACAAAAAACAATTAATATACTCAACAGTTTAAGATAAAAAATATGCCTTATAAATTCACAGTCATTCAGTACAGAATTTGTTTGTTTACAAGCTTGGTTTATGTGAACTTTCTTGGGACTGTAAACCCAGTATGCTTTATTATTTTTGGCTCTTTATTATTCCAGCTTTAAATTAGGTACAATAATACAGTACAGGCACAGTCTGGGTTTACGCTAGCTAACTTAACCTTGGCGGGAGGTCCGCCAGATAACGTGAAACGCCAGTAAATAAATACAACAGAACAGGTGATTAAATGAAATAGAGACAGTATGACCTACGAAGACTACCTCTTTTTTCCGACACAATACGACGTTGTAGTAAAAAATAACATCTTAATTTTATGATGGCATGCACACAACAATCTATATTTAAGAGAAATATCAATAATATTAAGTTTTTGAAGACTTACGAAGTAGCAGAAGAGATGGCTGGGCACACGGATGAAGCTGTCTTGAGTGCAGAGGGTAGATTATTGGCTCACACCTGTATCACTTTGTATCACCTGTATCACTATCCACCAGAGAAGCTTGCAGGGCCTTCTTTGTCAAAGTCCCTCAAAACTCACCATCACTATCACCGACTTGGGCTGGCTGTGGTAGGGTAGCGGTG
>NW_024722158.1:5794722-5859722 GCF_018991925.1 Homarus americanus
ATCAGTGTACTTCGTTCCAGTTACGTATTGCTGGTTATAACAAGCCATTTTTTAATGTAATGTGATGTAGCTACCATTATCAGGGTGCAGGTCAGAACACTGGGACTGTTCTCTATAATCCTCCTGAGTACATGAGGATGGATTACATTCTTAACTCTCAAATGGCAGCCATCACCTGCAGAAGTTAGCTGTAGGGATGGTGAGTCATCATCAACAGGATGATCATAATCAGTGACAAGTGATAAAAGAAGGTACCTGTAAACTTCCTTATTGCAACTTGTCCTGGCATCTCATGACCAACTGTGCCTGACTGTGGCCTCACACACGTGCTCTATTTTATCCTCTAAATCCAAGGTTATATATATATAGTAGCTAACCTGAGGTGTGACACAAATTGTTTTGTTCTGTAGTAAAGATGCATGTGGTATATAATACAACTCACTTGTGCATACCTGTTACAGTATTTCCATGTACTACAGTACTGTACTGTATCCTGCGTGGCTTTATATGCAGGTTGAACCAGTGTAAGCATGATAAGTTTACTGGGCAATATCTATCTATCTATCTATCTATCAATTCTGAGTAGTTCTGAATTGTATAGAAATATTTTGAGGTTTTCCCTGATAATAATTTTGTTTCATCACAGGTGTTACTCTGTTGCAGTGTGTGAGCCAGTGTGAGGTGGGGTAAATATTGAATGGACTTTAAACTGGGGTGTTTAGCTGTAGCTCTGGAAGATTGACAATTTGTCTTCTTTTGATTATAACCAGAACACCTTTATTTCTCACTTTTTTATCCATGTATGGTTGGCTCAATTTTCTTTTAAATTACCTGGATAAGTGTCATCTGTCTGATTTGAAATTAAGGACTTAGAGTTAATATGATTTACTGTAGGACTGTGAACTGTTCTGTTTTTACATATCTTTCCATTTCTGTTAAACTAAACCATATATATGATTTATTGTTCGTTAAGGAATTCAATATCACTAGTTAGATTGTTATTTAATGTTGCTCTAAATCGGTTGATTGACTTATGAGACAATTATTCTGTTTATAGTCAGACCAGTTAATGTTGTTTTGGGGATACAGTTCATATTGTAGTGATCTCTGTTTAGAAATCATTTCATTTTCTAAATTTGTGTAGCTGGGCTATGAAGGCTTGCATGGTGGGAAAGGCTTTGGAATGAGGAATACTGAAGGTGAAAGAATACTTGAGTCTGGGATGGTATGCAACATGTTTGTGTTGAAGGGGCAATGGAGGCTGACCATGTGAGGCCTAGGTCAGGTGACACAGAAACCCAGATTGTGGCTACATTTTTTCAGGAAATTAGAACAGGTTGTTGTTAAGGAAGCTATTGATTTGCGTGTGTGTGTGTGTGTATGTTACTTAAAGATGGAGAGGAAGAAGGTGGATGTTCAAGAGGAAGTGTGGGGTGTGAGGAACTGAATGTGCGTTAAAGGGGCATTTTCTTTTGAGTTGAGGCTAGGGAAAAAGCCAGTGACAGAGTGAGGGGCAGTGTGCTTAGATGCTGGGTCTTAATAAAGATGTCCGGGTTGGAGTGTGGTTGATAAGATTTGTGGCGGGGAATGATGAAGTGGAGAGAGATAAAAAAGAAAAGAATATTGTGTGAGATGTGGAAGATGGGTGTAGCAAGTACAGTATGGGGCTAAGCTGAGATGGTTAGGCTTGTGGAGAGAAGGAGAAGCTTGCTGGGTCAGAAGCATGAATGAATGGGAGGGGTTGGAGGCAAGAATGTGAGGAGGGGTTGTAGCAGAATGTTGGTGCTACTATAGTAACTGGTATGTTTGTGCTTGGAATAATGAGGAACAATCTGAACAAGCTAGACAGAAAACAAAGAATGATTGAACACAAGAATTGAAATTTAATAGAATAATATCAAATATTCTGAACTCGAGTTACTTTGTATTTTCATTAGTTCCAGTGATCGAGAGTCTTTTAGCGAATCAATGAAGATATAGTTGCAGTTTGTGGTCACAGAATTACTGAAAATCTTAACCGGGTTAGAATATTTTGATGTTCGACAATTTCTCAATTTTTGTTTGTTCAGGTATTCCTTCGTATTCTCAGTACCGAAGCCTTGTCTTCCATAAAATACTCTATTTTATAATTACTGTATAAAAGTAAACAGTTATATTAGTAAATAATACAGTCATAAATAAATGTAAGAACTGTGATGTGAACTGATAATATGTAGATGATATTCCAGAAAGTGTAATAGATTCAGGATCATGTCTGGGGTCCTGCTGCCATCAGAAGATTAATCTATCCACCTACCTAACTCAGGAGACTGATTCCTTTGTTCTGTGTTTCTCCCTTGTTTTGTTGTGTTGGTTGGCAGAAAAGGGGACCTATTGTGCGTTTTCCCAGCTGAAAAGTGCCTCCTCCTCAAGAGGTACTGCTGATTAGTGATGCAAATCTGTCTGATTTCATCCTGAAGTAATGATGTATTTCTAAATGAGTTTATTCATAATGGTTGGGATGACGGTTCTGACGAGAAAGATATTTAATAATTATAAAGATACAAACATTTATTATTTCAAACATGAGCATGTGGGAAGTTTATCAAGTATTATACATGAATTAACTGTTAAACTCTGGTAGCAAATTGAGCTCTTTTCGAGGATGCATTTAATATATACTTATTTTACCCATAATAAGGCATGCTAAGACAAATTACATATTAGTAATACTACATTATGCAAAGCTAACATTTTAAAAGATCAGTACATTGAAATATTACGATGGTCAACAGAGGCGGGAAATATGACTCTTGGTAATTTTTCCGCCTCTGCTGACAACTAGATGTAAACTGATCTGTCACACTCATCCATCAACTTTCAGATAATATTTCAATGTGATTCTGATATTATTTTGAAGGTTAGTTTTGCATAATGTGCTGTGAAAGAAGTCCAACTCAAAAATTTTGTCTTTAGTTCTCCAATGAGGGTTTTCTTATGGTTTACCAGTGTGGGCCATTACACTTTGGAATATCATCATTTCATGATCTCACCTCACATTATTTATTTATTACTCTATTATTGTATGTACAATTAAAGACAAAAGTCGTGTTCGGTTTTGTCCAAGATTAAATATAACTCGTGAAACGTTATAGAGCCCTACTACAAGGCAGAGCGCACAAAAGTTTAGCTCTTCGGCATATGTTATGACCAAATTTCACGACACGAAGTTTTGTCTTTTCATTGTACATTTTAAAATATCTATATTTGCACAATAATTATGAATAGAATATTGTGTATGGCACCAAAAGCAACTTTTGAACCACTCGGTAGTTTCAGATTCATTCCAAATTCAATCGTTTATATAAAAGAAAACATGAATTAAGCGAAAGTCCAAATCACTATCCGTTTTAACGGTACGTACTGTAGTGTAAATATCCCAGTAGACTGCAGCTGCACTGAAATGTCAGAGTTATTTTGATGTTTTAATGATTACTCCAAATATTTTTGTATTTATCTATTAAGGTCTAGATGTGTATAGTAATATATTCAGAAGTCAAAAATATTCTAAGTCCAAAAATATTCTAAGTCCAAAAATGCATTGTTTATAAATATTCCAAGTTCAAAAAATATTCTAAGTCCAAAAATTCAGTCCAAAAAATATTCTAAGTCCAAAAATTCAGTTTAAAAAATATTCTAAGTCCAAAAATGCATTGTTTATAAATATGGCCAAAGTTATTCCTGGGTAAATTTCGAGTAATAATAAATTGTATGGTTTTAGGGGTATAAAATGCTTGCCATTTTCAAGAGCTCCAGCTTGGCACCTCTGTTTTTGTTTATCATCAGCCACAACAGACTACCTGGACATGGGGAGAGTAACTGTGGGCCAGTGAGGTGCCTATGGATTATTCTCCCCATGTCCAGGTAGACCTTTGGGCTTGTATCCTCTTTTGTTGGTGAATGATAATTTGAAGAGGCTTTTCTCCTGGCACTCTTCCGATTATTTTTTACCAAATTTTTTCAATGCTACTCCTGGCAATGGCAAACACTGCAATCGACTTAAGGGTAAAAAAAGGGAATTTTTGGGCCATTTTTTGCTCAAATTTGGCCATTTTTTCATAAAAAATGGCAATTTTTTCCATTTTTTGCTGTTTTTTCGCTATTTTTCTATAGTTTTTATACTTTTTTCATATATTTGTATAGTTTTTCATAATTTTTTTTTGTTTTTCATATTTTTTTACTTTTTTTCATATTGTTTTGTTATATTTTATATTCATATTTTATCTATTATATATTTAATTTATATATATATATATTTATTTTTTTCATTTGTATATTATTTTGTATACTGTACAAGATTTTTCTAATGCTTTATAAAGTATTTTGCTTCAAAATCTGAAGCTGAACTTAATTTTCTGTAAAAGTTCAAAGCGTGAAAGCAGGGAAAAAGGTTAATGAATACTTGTAGTGACATTTAGACATTTATTAAAGTAGACTTAATGATATTAAAAAATTTTCTTCAGCACAGGGCAGAGGCCAGTCCAGGGTCAGTCCAAGGGCAGCAGCCAGCACAGGGTCAGTCCAGGGGCAGCGGACAGCACAGGGGCAGTCCAGGGGCAGCGGACAGCACAGGGGCAGTCCAAGGGCAGAGGCCAGCACAGGGGCAGCGGCCAGCACAGAGGCAGCCACCACAATGTTCAGAATAACATCTGTACAAAGTAAAGTTTAAAATTAATAATGATTTTTTAACCAGAAATATATTTTAAGTCTGGCAAAGACTAAATGTACTGTAGTGTTTTAGACAAATTCCCTTAACACTGACCAAATGTACAGAACCCATTATATAAAAAAAAAAAATAAATTTGTTAATTACAATCCTTCACCTAATGATTCTTGATATACTGCCAAGAATCTGTACAAGTTAAGGATCATATTTACAAAACTATAAGCTATCACAACTTTCTTACATGCAAGTTTAGTTTAACCATAAGTTATTGACGAGTCACAACTACAATAAACCTGTATCTTTGGTTCATTGTTTTTATGTTCTTTTAATGACTACTTTAGGAATTTTTGTGAATAACTACTTTTCACTAAATTTACAACAATGAACTTCTTGCGAGTTGGCCAATCACATTTCTCGTAATATTCATATGATTCTACAACTGGGTACAGTACAGTATTGTATATTGAAAGTGAACATTGCTAAGTAGCAATTTATTAGTGTACACACGGTAGGTAGGTAGGTAACTTTTCATGCACGTATTATTATTATTATACTGTACACAATTCCATCTACATTTCTGAATTTACCAAGTCAAGCATTAATGAGCAAAAATTATTTCTTTAGTTTCAAGTTTTGTATTAAACAATTTTGAAGTTGTAAAAAGTTAATTGTAAAAGTAAAGTTAATACAGTACTGTACCTGTGAAAGGTTTCAAGCAAGATATTTTCCAAGTACTAATTTATCCTAATACAGTATTGTATAACATCACCCTAAACTGAAGGTTTTATCCTCTATGGAAGTACCACATTAATCCACTTAATTTAGTACAGTAATTGAAGAACTATCAAATACATTAGTGATGCACCATTAAGGATATTCACAGATAACCAGATTCAACACTCAATATTCTGCCGCCAGATTTAATGTTAATGCTATAATTTAGGTCAATTTTATCAAGCAGGTAAAACGGTTAAAGTCGCTATATTATATAATGTCTCGCCCATCCACAAATGCATCAACTTCAGTAAGAGCAGCTGGGTTTTAAATTACACAAGTGCAGCATTTAAGTCTACCCAACACAACACTAACAACTCACTGATTGATGCCACTATTTACAGGTAAATAATTTAAAGGCTGTTGGTAGCTGCAACCATCCAGGAAGAATACCGTGTACAGTAGCTAAAAACTATCTGTGCATACTTTGTGGGAAACAATACCAGACCATGGTCGATAAATATTGGCATACGAGGGCTGTCACTAGTCGCACGTAAAATTTTGGAGCATATAGACCCCCACCTGTACAGAGTTGTTTTAGCTACTGTACATTGTCTACATTAAATGTATACTTGTACCGTATAATAAAAAGTACCGACTAATGTTAATTAATGGCAACTTTTTTCTAGTGTTTAAGACTTATTGTGGAACATTTAATCATTATTTACTCATTCTCTAATAAAATATATTTAAAGGGAGTTTTATCTTTAATTGTTATCAAAAACTCCTCTCTAGCCTCGAAGACCTACTGTTTGTCATTCATTAGAAGTTAATACTGTACTGGGTCATTCTTAGTTCTAATTTGGATATTGGTAAATAAAATATCTAATGTACTTCTAAGATGCCATAATATATAAAACAATCTTTCTCGTCAGCAACAGTCTTTACCAGATTATTTTTCTCTTCAGAATAAATAAAAGCTACTTTGTCTGACCTGATAATATATTCATTACCATATAATTAAGTACTGTAGACAGACCTGCCCAGAGGATACTGCCATGTTATCCATCACAAAACTACAGTATAATGAACGGCATCCGAGTGCGACATTTCCTTAAGTAAACAGACCATAAATGGTTTCCTAATTATGTATTTTGCCGTTAATAACATTTTACCGAGTAATTTCTTGACCCAAAACAGATGGCAAAATGACATCAGCTAATAATTTGTTTACCAATACTAATTCCACAAAATATTAATATCTGCAATTCATATCAATTAGTTGGTGCATCCCTAATATTGTACTGTACTAATACTTTATTGACATTTACGAGTCAACTAGACAAGGTATCCATGGGTTACAATTACTGGACTTTGAGTTTAGTTTAGAAACTCCTGATATTACCTGGACTGGTGTTTCTGGTGCAGTGCAGTGCAGTAAGGGTCATTTCACCAGGTGAAAACTCCTGAGTGGATCCTCCATCTTCAAGTCATCATCCTAGAATGAATAATTGTTACAACTCTGTAATAAACAATTAAATAGTATACCTACACTACTATTTTACAGTACATTACATGCTACATCAATGCAGGTATCCCCCAATATACAAAACATGTCTGATAAACAATAGTTTCAACACATGTCTACACTACACAAGCAAACTATGAATAAACACCATTTTGATGCCACTTTTATCTGTGTATGAATAAAGTTTTTCCCTCACAGGAACATAACCCCAGTATACAAATTACTTCCACTTAATGAACACATTCCCAAGAATAAAACTGTTGTATATCAAGGGACACCTGTCGACTAGTTTACTGAATAAATGAAGCATTACACAGCACAACTTAATATGAAAAGTGGAGAAAATGCAATGTTAAGCAACCTTATTTTACTGTAGCTCTACCTATTAGTACAGGTTGTACCTCTCTAGTCCGGCAACCTCGGGACCTAACCGGTGCCGGACCATGGAAATTCACCCTTTTCCCGGATAGATAGTGACTTGTGTTTATGCCTGGAAGCACTAGCACCACTTTCTCTGCATCATGGTCTCTTTGAAGACATATTGAAGGGTTAAATGTCGTATAGTAGCTTCTCAAATTTCGCGAGTTTTTAATTCTTAACGTATTTTATTGGAACAAAAAAATAAATAAATAAAAATTTTGACGGCGGAAACTTGAATTTCGACAAGGTTTGAACGGCCCGCCAACGTGCAGACGACGTGCATAATCGTGTAAACGGCGTCATTTCTCTTATGTACAAAAGATTCATTATTGTTTATTACTGAATGTCTTTTTTATTGAATTAATGTTTATGTGTGCAAAATGAGCAATACAATTCATTAATAATACGTAGAATATAAAAACACACGAGGAAATGACAGCATTGTTTTCGTTGATTACAAAGCCAGTGACTGACTGGTTCTACATATAAAACTGAAGAAAATAAGACCTTGGTTGTAGCTGTAGTAAAATTAATATGGTTGTTTTAAGCAATGTTATTTAATGTTAATAAATGGAACAATAGAAGCAGCTAACGATAATGGTAAAGAAAAAGAGAGATCGCATATGTAAGTGAGCATGCGCACACGTGAAAACATATCGTCATTACTTTACATAAGAATATGAAAGCAACACTTATTTACTGTTCATATATATTTTAATTAATGTTTCTGAATTTGTTTTTATTGAATCAATGTACGTGTGTGCAAAATTAACAATACAATTTATTAATAATACGTGGAATATTAGAGGAGACGAGACGGCTGCCGGCATTGTTTATGTTAAAGCTTACGAAACCAGTGACTGATTGGTTCTACATATAAAACTGAAGAAAATAAGACCCTGAGTTTAGCTGTAGTAAAATTAATGTAAAAAATGAATATGGTTGCTTGAAGTACCTGTAATGTTATTTAATGTTAATAAATGGAACAATATAAGTAGCTAACCATTAATGGTAAAAAAAAAAGTGAGACTGCTCGTATGTAAGTGCGCACATGTGAAAATATATCGTCATTACTCTACATAAGAATATGAAAGCAACACTTATTTACTGCTCATATATATTGAAGGGTTAAATGTTGTACTCTGTATAGACAAGCAGAGAGAGAGAGAGCAGCCGAACTGCCGGATGTAAACAAACCTTAATTTCCCGCGGCTTTTTTTTTTTAAGGGGATTAGCCCACCCGGGCATAGGTCACTGACCCACATTGGGGCCTGAGGGGCAAAAATTTAATACTCCTGTAATAATAATAATAATTCAGATAAAAAAAAAAAAAAAAAAAAACTTTTCTGGCTACCTATTGGACAAACTAAAATCGTTCCCGACCACAGAATGCCGGACTAGAGAGGTACAACCTGTACAATCAGTGATAAGCTTGGCTACAGTGTATAACATAAACCCCTGACTATACTGGTTAACTGCCCCTACAATGTTTTATAGTACTAGATTATTGATGAACATAATGCAAGGTATGTTAGTGAAAAAGGTTTTACATTCAAAGAGCTGTTGGTAAGAGTAAGGCATAGCAACATTCAACACCTTCCTCCAAGTTCTTGTGAGAATGCTGCAACATTAATAAACAAAAGTGACAATCAGTACCAAGTTCAAATTTTAAGGCCCTAACATTGACAATTACGAGTTATACTATCTCAACGACTACAATCCTCAACAGGGCGTCAACCCAGAACATCAATTAGTAATTCTTTACAACTACATAAAGTTCCTTGTAAATTTTAATAAAATATTAAAAAAACTAATTTCCACCATTTGTAACAAGTAAACCACATTCTCCACTACGTATAAAGTTTATATGGAATACAAGTATATTAATTGTACTGGGAACAACGTACTGGACAACTACACTGTAGATGCAAGCAAGTATGTCAAGAATGCCAAGGTTGATGCCAGTTACTGTGTGTAACTTAACGAGTGATCCAGTAACTGTATTAATGCTAGACAGGACCTTAGAGCTAGCCAGGTGAAGATACTTGTTGGTGGAAGAAGGATTTTGAATATGAATGGTGGAAAATTAAACTAAATGCAAGAGAATCCTTGTTGGCAGTATTTATAGGTAACAGAATTGCAGTTAAACCAAGCCAGTTTGCAGGCATTAATACACAACAGCATTATGGGTGACTGGAGGAATGAAATTACACTGACTGTAATGCGGACACCATGCTGAATAACAGCCAGTAAACTGTGATAAAATATACTGTATACTCCAGATCAAACCCACTGAGAAAGACCGAGTAAGACAGCCAATCTGATTCCTAATGAGGGCAATTCAAAGCCCCTAAAGCTTTCTACGTGTGGGCATATCAGACCCAAGACTAAGATAGTTACACACTCAGATCAGGGCAAGACGAGCATTTAAATAGTGTTCACAATAGGATGCAAACCTTCATGTGGTTTGAGTGACAACAATGACATGTTCTCAGTGAAGTATTGAAAAAATTATCAAACTAAAGTTGATAAAATTACATTTTCGGCCAATATGCCCTAGTAATTTATCCTGTGTATTC
Source organism: Homarus americanus (assembly GCF_018991925.1). Taxonomy (NCBI): domain Eukaryota; kingdom Metazoa; phylum Arthropoda; class Malacostraca; order Decapoda; family Nephropidae; genus Homarus; species Homarus americanus. Next base: position 5,804,669 of record NW_024722158.1, read on the forward strand.
TGGAGTTAATAGATTTTGACCTTGAATTCCCGGGGGGTAACCATTTTAGAGATACCCCTTAAGGTATGGGAAACCTTTAAAATTAATTTGACCATCTTTGCCCCCTGGTTGAAATCTCCAAATGAGATGTAAAGGTTGGGGATGGTTAAAACAGTCGGCCGTGTATTGGCCGAAACTAAACAATATGGGTACATAAAGTGATGGCGAGCTTCCAGTGTTAAAGAGTTATACAATGAGTTTTCTGAGCGCATATCTTTTTGTACAGATGCATAAACAAACAAAACGTCCCCCAATGACTGAAACGGGTGATGTGTGAATAATTACAGTACTGTATAGGTCACCGAGAGATTGGCATATTGTGTTAAGTAAAGCCAATTGGTTCATGCTATTGTCCAGCTTATAGGCAGGCAAGGTGCGACTTAATACAAGTTAATAAACACATAATAGGGCATTACTTAGTTTTGTGTTCCTAACTAGCAGACGCCACAGCTTAAGATTAATGACAATTCCAGAAAACTCCAGGTAATTTTTTTGCAGCGAGTTGTGAACGGTTGGAACAATCTATCGTGACGGCACCGAGTGTGAGCTCTTTTGTGACTACAGCACAGTACTTGCCAACAGTGGGTAGTAGAGCCAGTACATGCCCACAGTGCAACAGCCAATACATGCCCAGGACTTGCCAACAGTGTAACAGACAGTACATGTGCAGTACTTGCCAACAAGAGCCAGTACATACTCCGTAAATTTGCCAATAATATCTAGATGCGTTCGACCGCCTCTTACCCCAGTGGCAAGTTTAAAGTGAAGCAGACTTGACATTTCACTATAGAACAAACTTTCTAACCTCAATAAATACGGTGGTGCTGCACTACCCACGCTGACGACCACTGATGCAGCAAACTGGTCTTTAACACAACAGTAACAGCCAATTGGATCCATCATCTGTAAGTAAATGAAAAAAGCTTACGAGTAACATACTTTTAATACTTGTGTAAAATAATTCCTGAAACTTGAGACCCAAAATTCAAGTATGATCGTTACTTAAATAAAACTTTACTTAAATATTAACAGTCTTCACGGTGACCATAACTAAACCATATTTCATTAATTTAAATAAAAGAATAAGCCCAAAATAGTGAAGTATTCTCTATAGTAACTAGTCAATGTAATTGTTAACGGCCATTAACTTCTGCTTGTTCATTAACTCGAGCCTTGTGTATTTTCAAGTCTTTTAAAGGTACGTTTAGATTATTTCCATTTAAAATATATCACTTGGTACAAAAAACAAATAATAAATACATCGACCTTTACCACCGAAATAAATTAAAAATAAAACTTACCATATATTTCAAGAACACCGGCCTTCTGGTCAAAGAGACGACCGGCAGCACCTCCCCCACAAAGTCTCCTCGTGAACTGCTCTTCTCTGGCCAATTGCCGCTCTGTATAGCCCCTCTTTCCTGAGTTGCCAACTCGGATTTTCAAATGTAGGCTCTTTCCGCCGAGGGCTGCCAACATTACTGATTTATTAACAATAATATAATACTAATTACTAACAATAATACAATACTAATTACTAACAATAATATAATATTTTTGAAATTAATTAAACTTTTAACTCAGGAAACCTTACGTGCAAAAATAGACCAACAACCTCACCAACTACAATAATGGTAGTTACCGTACCTTACTGGGTGGTTACCGCTGATTTGAAATAGATAGATAGATAGATAGATAGACAGATAGATAGATAGATAGATAGGCCGGTCAGTGGCGAAGAGGATAAAGAAAAATAATTTCTGTATTACACAATAATTAAAAAAGTAAAAAAGCTACCCATAAAAAATGTTTTCTCTTTTAACGCCATAAAAGAAAGAGTTTAAATAAAAATTTACAAGAATGAAATTACCCCTGCTGTTGGTTCGTCTCCTTCTCCCTGGCTGGATTTTCAACCTGAAGTGATTGCCCTCGGTGGACCTCTCCCGAAATCCCACGTGAACTCTGTTATTCTACGGAAATACCACCTCTCCAGGATCTCCCACTGGTCCCTGGGTAGGGTCGTCCTCTACACTGATGGCTGTTGACCCCGCGGTCAGGACGGGGCTAATGTAGACAAATTAACATGGTTGTTTTAAGTTATGTTATTTAATGTTAATAAATGGAAAAATGTAAGTAGCTAACAATTAATGGTAAAGAAAAAAGTGAGATGGCGTATGTATGTGAGCACATGTGTAAACATATTGTCATTACATAAGAATATGAAAGCAACACTTATTTACTGTTCATATATGTTTTAATTGTTTCTGAATTTCTTTTTGATTGAATTATTGTTTATGTGTGCAAAATGAACAATACAATTCATTCATAATACGAAGAATATTAAAACACACGAGGAGTGAAGACGTCATTGTTTTTGTTTACAAAACCAGTGACATTGGTTCTACATATAAAACTGAATAAAATAAGACCCAGGTTGTAGCTTTAGTAAAATAAATGTAAAAAAATTAATATAGTTGTTTTAAGTAATGTTATTTAATGTTAATAAATGGAACAATGGAACTAGCTAACAATTAATGTGGATTTATGTTGGTGGTATTATGTTTGTTGGTGGGTGGGTTCAGGTTGGAGGGGTAGGGGTTTGGTTGAATTCAGGTGGGTCGGGGTGCATTTGGTTGGCTGAGTGAGTGGGTTGCGGTTGTTGGATGGGCGAGTTTGTGTGGGGTGCGTGGGTAGGTTAGATAGAGTGCATGGGTCAAATTGGGTAGATGGATGGGTTAGGTAGGATGTGTGGATTGGTGGGTTTGGGTGGGTCTATTAGGTATAAAACATAAGTAGAAACAAATTTATAGTATAAAGTTTGCCTTATTGACAGATATTTTTTATTAGCCTTAAAGTTTTATGACCCTCCCGACAAGAAAGGTACCCGCACGGGCGATTATGACCTATTTATATACAGTAAAACCATTCAGAAACTAATTCTAGAAGCACAAAAACATCTCATGTGCCATTTTCACTGTTTCAGATTATGAAGGTGCATACTGGATGCTGTTTTAGCTCTTTGTTATCACAAATTTACATGCAGACTGGTAGGAGGAGGCTGGGAGGTAGGAATAGGTACTACTGTATAATTATGTAGTATGAGGGAATATTGGTTGTCTGTGATGGATGGTGTTGGATTCTAACTACTAACGACTGGCGTTTATTATTGCAGATGTGTGAGTCAAGAGGACTAGCCTGACAGGTAACAGAGTGATTGAAAGAGTATTGTCATTAAAGCGACCAAAGAAAGTGTGAGAGGATCCACTGATTGTTGACTACAAGCGTGTCATTTGCCAGGCACAATCAGAAAAGGGACTTTTGAAGGTACAGGTAAAATCAGTAACAAACCTTCGTGTGGCCATGACTGCTTGGCAGGATGAGACTTCAAGAAAGCTGCAAGATGACATAGCCAATGACACATGGGTCACAGGAAAATACTGTAACCCAAATAGCATGGAAAATGCAGGAACCTTTACCCAACCAATGAAAAGAGCTATAAACTGGGAGGAAAAAGGAGTCTTGGAAAAAGAACACCAGACACTGCTGATCAAACCTCAAATAGCACACTTCCCAGGTCACCAGGCAGTGTATGCCATCATTTGATGCCAAGAACCCTTGTGTTATCTGCAATAATAGGTGGTTAAAGAACAAAGTGTCTATCAAAAGTAGCCAGGAAGCAATCCATGACCAGGCCAAAAATTTGGGCAGACAAAATATACTGCAATGACTGATTGGACAAGGGTATGATATGGTTGCCAATAATATTTGCTATCATGACCATGCATGATTGCCTTCAAAGCCACATGGGTATCCACTGGTAGATCAGGACGTAGAAATCTCTGATGTTGCCTTTGGTTGTCTGGTGGAACAACTCCAGGTTCCACTCCCAGAAAGGCGTGGTTTTCTCGTCAGTTCCCTATGAGATCAGTCCAGAGAAAATCTTCGAGATCAAGGTCTGAAACTGCAGATGCGTACTGGTCAATCACTGAAGTGGAAATCGCAGCAAAGATACGGTGAGCACATCTCCGTCCTCAACCCGAGTGGTGGATCAGGTTTCATCTGTGCTTCATCCATTTCCCCGGTGATGTCCTTGAGAAATTAAGGCTGCTAGAAGCACAAGCAAATGTGGATGAAAAAAAAGAAGCTCTGTGTCAAGCAGCCAGCTCAGAGCCGATATCAAGCTATGCAAGAAAAGGACAGACGATCCATCTCTCCAGCTGTTGAGAAGATGGTTCTATTGTCTGTCTTTAACCTCATAGCAATGGTCTTCTCTGACACAGTAGACACAAGGCAGCAGGTAAGTGGGACTCAGAGTAAAAGACGAGTGTTGGTTGATCAGATAATTATAGAAAAGGAACCGGTAGTGTCTCCACAACTTCTGCACCATGTGGCAGTGTCAACTCCTTAGGGAATTGCTATAGTTTACCATGTGTACAACCAAATACAAAACAATTCACTAATCACCCTGAACAGCAAACTTGGTCAAGGAATCTACTACGATAATCTGTAATGCCAGCTAACAAGGCAAAATGAGGCCAGCAAGTCGATGAGAATGAGGTATTTATCCCAGCCAGCTTGTGTCACAGCCATGGGATGCTGCATGTCTCTATGATGCCAACCTGTAAAAAGTACATGTATTTATATCTTGCATATATAACCAGTTTATAAGTTATGCTTACTGTAGCCTGGTAGGAGAGGTTAAAGAACAATTGTAAAAAATCTTCTTTATTTACAAAAGTTACACACTAAATTTCATGGTTCTTCAGCAGGTAATAAACTATACATTACACTGATCTATGTTCCTAATCATGTGCTATTTAAAACACTCTTGTTTTTTAATAAAAATAATGATGATAATAATAATAACAATAATAATAATACATTAGTAATAATAATAAAATTTGCTTACTATATTCTGAGTCAAAACAATTAGTAATTATAGAAAATTTGGTCAAAATTAAGATGAGTGGCTGTGTTGGTTCACATTACTTCAGCGAGAGAACTTCAAAAGGTTTGGACATAAGATCGGGGAACTCCTCCATGTCTTGAAGATTAACCCAGGGCTTGTCGTCTTCGGGATCTGTACCAGAGTCTTCGTCACCCTTGTTATCGAAGCTGTCATCCCCGCCTCCACTCTCACCTTCTCCATTATTGCATTTTTCTTCATTGCCCTTATCTGTTACCAGCAGCTTCTTCCTCATGCCATTGAAGTTGTGGCGAGATATGTTGTGAACAACTCTTTCTCTGAGGTAAAGCAAAATGAGTGTTTCATTGTGATATGTATAGGGTAATATTATAGGCCTGATATTGCAGTCAACTGTTTAAGCCCAACTTCTAACTTTAAAAGTGGTTAATTTATCACAGATGAGAAAACAAAGTTAGGAAGATAATGGTAAATTACTGTAGTTTGTCTCATAACTTGCAATATTAAATTTTTTAATATATTTTGATGACACAATGAAGTCAAATACAAAACATTAGATTCAACATTTCTGCACAATTTACCTTCCATATAGCCCTTAACTGCATGAGTGTAGATACATCAGAATGAATGGTGAGCACTGAGAGTATATTGGAATATTATCCTCACAAGATCCAGAAATTAGCACTACATTTTGTCTCAAAGCTGGAAAAAACCCTTATCCCCGGAATTTTCCAGTTAACGGAAAAAAAATTCTCAGAAGATCCAAAAATTGCCCATTACATCATCTCTCTAGCCAAGAAAAAAATATTCCCCATCCCCGGAATTTCCTGAAAATGTGCCTGATTTTCATCTCTCAAACCTGAGAGAAAGCTCTCCCATCCCCAGAATTTTCCAGGTACGTACTAGGAAAATTTCCTCAGAATTTTCCAGAAAATCTGCTCCTTGGAAAATCATTCCCAAACCCAGAATTTTGGCTTTGAGAATGATTTTCTGAGAAAATTTCAATTCCATCTATCGGAAAGCTCCGGTTAAGAGGGAATCTGGCTAGTGAAAATATTACTATCTCCTTAAACACTATTCACATATATAACTGTTTGGACAGGCAAAATATTGTCATGCATTCCACATCACAAAAATTTCCAACATGAATTTGCTCCATGAAAATTCTGAACCAGCCAAAAAGTACATTGAACTTGTGAACTTCAAGAACGCTCAATTTAAAAATATAAATAAATAAATACAGTAAGTCCTTGCTTAACGTTGTTTCGGTACTATGTCGCTGAACTTTCAGAGACCAAAATTTCGTTTAACATCCCAGTGATTCGATACTACATCGTTTTGCGTCGTCACAAACTACTTTCTACGGCACGTCACCCGCTCTTGGCTGGCCGCGCTACGCTCTCTCGGCTCAGCGTGCTGCCCTCACTCGCAGAATGTCACAGCGTCCCTAAGCGCCACCAAGCCAGTTTCTGTTACGACTTCACATCATTTCTGTGTGCTCAAGTGCTTTTGCTCTAAAACTGCACTCTAACCATTCAAAATGGCTTCCAAGCGCCCATCAAGTGCTACTGATGCTCGTGGAGTGAAGAGGCAACATAAGACCATTACTCTTGCTACGAAAATGGATGTATTAACACGATTTGAAAAAAGGAAACGTGTGTGGACATAGCCGCTGTACTTGGGCTAACCCCCACAACGGTGCATATTACCTGGACCAACGCTGACAAGATTAAGGTTAGTGCTGGAAGTGGTTCTTCTCTGAGTGCTACTAAGACAACTAGTGTTAGAAGCACTGTGATAGAGAAGGTGGAAGAGATGCTGGCAATGTGGATGGAGGACCAGAATCAATGCAATGCCCCTGTGAGCCTTATGGTTATCCAGCATAAGGCCAGATCCTTGTTTAACGACTTGAAGGCAGAAGAGGGTGAAGGATCGAAGACAGAGATCTTTACGGCCAGCCGAGGATGGTTTCAATGATTTAAACGTCGTTGTAGCTTCCACAACATAAAGAAGACTGGTGAAGCTGCAGGTTCAGATACGGTTGCTGCCGAGACATTTCCGCCAGAATTCAAACGGATTATCCAGCAAGGAGGCTACTCACCGAAGCAAGTCTTCAATGTGGATGAGACTGGTCTCTTTTGGAAGAGTATGCCTGAGAGGACCTATATCTCTAAGGAGGAGAAAAGAGTGCCAGGTTTTAAAGAAGCAAAAGATCGCTTTACGCTGCTGCTTGGCGCGAACACTGCCGGTGACTTCAAGCTGAAGCCTTAGCTAATTTCTTGCGCTGACAACCCACAGGCCCTGAAGGTTACTCTAAGGATCACCTTCCTGTCATTTACAAAGCAAATAAGAAGAAATGGATAACTGGCGCCATATTTAGCCAGTGGTTGAACGTGTACGCCGTCCCTGCACTGAAGGAATACTGTGCCAAGGAGAACCTTAACTTCAAAATTCTTCTGATCCTTGACAATGCTCCAGCTCATCCTCCCGATATCGACGACTTGAACGACAGTGTAAAAGTTGTATTCCTGCCTCCCAACACGACAGCACTGATGCAGCTTATGGACCAAGGCGTCATCGCCGCATTAAAAGTGTATTATTTATGCCGTACCATGGCCCAGCTGCTCAAGGCTACACACGGAGAAAATAAACCAACGATCCGAGAATATTGGCGGGGCTTCAAAACTCTTCACTCAATTGACAACATTGGCAGGGCATGGGAAGAGGTTTCAGAAAGTTGCCTGAATGGTGTGTGGCGTTAACTGTGGCTCGAGTGTGTCAACAGTTTTATGGGATTCACGGGCTTAGTCCCAGCAGTGAATAGGGATATCCTCAGCTTGGCTAGACAGGCAGGCTTTGATGAGCTGGAACCAGAGGATATTGAGGACATCCTGGCATCCCATACAGAAGAGCTCACCAACGAAGATCTGCAACAATTAACAGAACACAGTCCCGTTGAAAACGACGACGACGACGAAGAAGAACCTCAATGAATGCTAACTTCCAAGAGGATGGTAGAATCGTTGAACATGTTCCAGCAAGCAATGCAAATCCTTCTAGATGATGACCCAAACAGAGAATGTAGCTCAAAGGTTCAACACAGCATTGAGGACAGTCTTGGTTGTTACACCGAAATCTATAAGGAGAAGATGATGAGTAGCACCAAGCAGTCAATACTGGATTCACTTTTTCGTCTCGGGACAGCAGAAGCAGCTTCTTCACAACAGCTGGCAGCCGAGGAGGAACAAACAACAACGGAGGAGGAGCAAAAATCAACGGAGGAGGAGCAAGCAGCGGTGGAGGAACCCCAGTCAGAGCAGGAGGAGGAGGAGGAGGCAGCCGCAGTCTCAGTGACTGACCCTCCTCCTCCTTCGCTTCACTACCCACTCGCTCTACCACCTCCGCCCATCGGTGAGTACCAATACAAACTTAGCACTGTAGTTCTATATACTATTTTCTATAGAAATGGCTATGATTTTCTGTATATGTAACTTTTTTCATGGGGCAAAGGGAGGCTGGGGAACGTAACTCCCATATTTTATCTATTTCTTATGGGGAAAATTGGTCCCCTTAACGTTGTTTCGCATAACATCGCGTTTTCAGGAACATAACCCCAATGTTAAGCGAGGACGCTCTGTAACTACAATACCCTAGCACTTGTGTTATAGTATTTACAGTACAGTATACAGAATCCCAAATGTGACACACAAGGAGTCCCTTACTTTGGATTGTACGTGCCGTCTTTCCTCAGATGAATACGTTCGTTGACTCTCATGTTGGCTCCATCCTTCAGCAGTTTCATTGCCACGCGTGCGATGTTGCGAGAATCATCCAGGCCACAGTGCGGTTGACCCACAAACCTTAGCCCAAGCTTCTCCAGCATATCCTTCAGGCACAGCTAAGCACACACATTATTGATTTCTACTTACATGAAGCAAGACAACTCTTTATTCCTTACACATATCAGTACTGTACACACTCTCCTTACACATATCAGTACACACTCTCCTTACACATATCAGTACACACTCTCCTTACACATATCAGTACACACTCTCCTTACACATATCAGTACACACTCTCCTTACACATATCAGTACACACTCTCCTTACACATATTAGGACACACTCTCCTTACACTGTCATTGACAGTCTCATCCTCACTACTTGCCCTTGACATCATCATCTTAAGTTGTCACATGCTTGTCTCTGAAGCCACACACAAATATGTGTACCTTGTTGGCCAGGGTGTCAAGATCACACAGGCCTCAAAGAACATGACAGAGTTGATGCCCTCATCAAACTCACGCCTAACAAAGATACTGTTGAATACAATCTGGGTCTGTCTAAAAGAACCCTTAAAACTGTAATTAGGAAAGAACTTGTTGACGAATTTGATGCAAACAGACAAGTGCAAACAGGCATTAGTCAATCTATTGTTTATCACGATGAGATGTATCAAGTGAAACATGTATATGGAGAAACTAAGAAGATCACTAGATTACAAGATGATGTAACTGCTACACTAAGATTAGGATATAAGTACTTCTGGCAGTATATCCCTCAGGCAGATGTGAACAAAACTAAATGTAAAGTGTGTGGTCAAACATACGGCCACACACTCTAACACTATGTCCTTTACTCAGAACACGTCCAAGCTCACTGTGTGTGAAATGGCACACCACTTTATCGCTAATGGCAAGATAGCCAACATATTAAGATTGTATCCACTTTTTTGCACTCAGTAGCAATATCATTTCTCATGTATAGAGCTAAACACACAATGTGCTTGAATACTTCTCACGCAGATGTGAATAACAAGGTGTGCAGCCAAACATATTGCCTCACACTGCTGTACTCATGCAGTTGTGAATAAGTCACCGTCTAGCACAGAACTAGATAAACAATGTATTGATACACTCTGATTTACTCTGTAACATTCAGTGTATTGATTTACTCTGTAACATTCAGTGTATTGATTCACTCTGTAACATTCAGTGTATTGATTCACTCTGTAACATTCAATGTCATAATATCCTGACCACTGGAGTTAAGTTATACATACCTTTTGTGAATACTACTCTGTAAACATTTTGCACTACCAGTCACAGGATGAGTATGGAGTGCACAATAAACTAGCCACTGTAAGTGGCAAAATTAATTAATCCTTACACATATCAGGACACACTCATCTTACACATATCAGGATACACTCTCCTTATACATCCTCAGGATACACTCTCCTTATACATCCTCAGGATACACTCTCCTTATACATCCTCAGGATACACTCTCCTTATACATCCTCAGGATACACTCTCCTTATACATCCTCAGGATACACTCTCCTTATACATCCTCAGGATACACTCTCCTTATACATCCTCAGGATACACTCTCCTTATACATCCTCAGGATACACTCTCCTTATACATCCTCAGGATACACTCTCCTTATACATCCTCAGGATACACTCTCCTTATACATCCTCAGGATACACTCTCCTTATACATCCTCAGGATACACTCTCCTTATACATCCTCAGGATACACTCTCCTTATACATCCTCAGGATACACTCTCCTTATACATCCTCAGGATACACTCTCCTTATACATCCTCAGGATACACTCTCCTTATACATCCTCAGGAACTTATGCTCATTACACCCATAACAAAATAGCACAACTCTCTCTCACTCTATCAATCACCCATCTCACTCCAATCTCCTCCCTTAAACTTCAAATGTCTTATGTAATTTGCCTCTCACTACACTTTTTAAGTATTACAGCATATATTATTAAATCTTAAATATCAAATATTACAATTGGATGTACATTAAATTCTCCAAATATATTTCCAATGTAGAGCAAAGAGGGTTGTTCCATGTTCAAAGCTGACAACACAGCAATTTCTACACTAAATACACACACATTCATGACAACTTACCCTTTTAGTACTGTAGAAGTTACTGTAATTTTTCCTGATGTTGATCCATTTAACTGCCCAGGAGGGATAGGGCACATTTGACATCTGTAAAAGTAAATAAACTGATAAATACCAGATAGTGAAGGTGACTGTACATGTAAGTAACTCTACATCACATCATGAGGTCTTGGTACTACCGCCCGTACAACCCACCATGGAGGAGTCCGTATTTATGACACAAATAAGTGAGTAAATTTAAGAGTTGAATATGAAGTCTAAAGGTAATTAACCTACAAACAAGAAGGTAATGTTTGGCTGTCTTAGGCTAATAATCATGCAAAAGAACAGAACAGTTCTACAGTAGTGAGCTCACGAGACATTGCTGAAAGAGGAATCTCCCCATGTCCCACGGCCCATCAGTCACAATTGCAAACTTAATCTTCTCAGGTTTTGTGGTGAGTTTATGCTTATCCAGCCACTCTTCAAACTTCTGTAGGACTTCGGGGAACATCGGTGCAAAATTAACCTTGTCCTGAAAAATAGGAGATCCACTTGACTACTTTTACCAATACAGTATAACCCAAAAATAAATTTTACCAACAAATGTACAGTAATACAATTAAATAAAATCTACACAGATATTTCAGTGAATATATATTACTTTACTGTGGAATAAAATTTTGATACATAATAATAAGGAATAAATGAAAGTAGGAATCAGTCAAAAAATATATAACAGGATATTGATAAACAACTAATTCTTTAAATGATGATCAAAGTCTGATACCCTTATCCTGAGCAATGTACTACATGCCTGTAAATTCAACATGGACTGAATAGGGTGACTGCCATTTCTATTCACTCTTCACCTTCATACTCCTTTTCACTCACCATGGTTACCAATCATCCTTGCAACATAATTCTTACCCCCCCCCCCCCAAAAAAAAAATTATGTTTGTGTAATTAAGAATTATCAAAATACACCTCTCCATACCTGTGTAATCCCAGTTAGGCTCGTGCAGAAGCTGGTCAACCTGGGATTAACTTCCGGACGAACGTATGAATGAAACACGTCAATAATTTTACATCTCTTTGTGCACACCAGAACGCCTGGAAATTCTATTATCTCGTGTCTGGAAGGTGAGAACAAATACACGGGCTATAATCTATTCATTCTATATTTCACATTGATAGTTTTGTATCTATATACTGTACACCACAAGGAAAATAGAATTGATTAGAAGAGCAATATTCTGTACACTCTACGTGTCGTGTCATTCTTCTTACATTTCCACCTACAGGGGCAGAAAAGTTTATCAAACGTTACAGTGTCCACCTTTATCTATCTATCCATCTTAAAGAAGTACAAGAGCAGCAAACATAACTAGATGTTACAATGTTACTTCAGCAAATAAAATAATAGACAGGAATGACACTAAAAAAAAGAAGAAGAAAAAAGTGGTATACCCTGTAGATGCATGACTGTTTAAAAGGGCTCTAACATTATCATTTAGTCTGAGGCAGCTTCAACACGCAAAATAAAAATAAAAAAAAATAAAACGTAAAACAATACAGCAATCAAACGGTTACTAATCACGACTCACCGAAAATTGTGGGGATTTATATCATCACAGGTCGCCTCAAAGTCTATGACCACGTAGTAGTCATAATAGCGCTGCTGTATCAATATTGGGTCAACGATGTTTTCCTCTTTTAACCTCTTTAGCCTGTAATGGGTCTTGAGTCTCTTTTGTAGGACATCCTTCCTGCCGTTGGTGTCAAGTTTGAATGACCTCAACCACACTGAAACAACACAAGAAAGATATACATCTGACGTTATTATCCCAACCTGGAATTTACTTTTTTCTCACTCTTGTCAGCTTCTTGCCCACTATAATACAGAGATGGTAGAAATCAATGACAAATATGAATGGTATGGATATCTGCTGAGAGTCAGAATTATCTAATATAAAAATAGTAGTTATTTTATATGCTTGATATGGATGCCTCTTGATCTGCTTTTCCCAAATCTGATGAAATGAAATCTGAGCCAAAGACCCATTGGTTTTATTTACATACTTATTAATTATACACCCACCCTGCCTCATACTGCACCTGCTTTGCTTTGGTCTTCTCTTACCAAACCAAGCAATCAAATTCTTCCCTTATATTTCTAACCTTACACTGTACAGCACTCGTGTATAATACGGGCTCATGGTGTCAATGGTGGTACCTTTTATATACCCCTGTAATAATTTATGTCTATGGTCTTTGGGTTCTAACACAAGTACTGTACAGGTTGATTATTCCTTATCCGAAATGCTTGGAGCCTTAAGGGTCTTGGATTTGTGATATTGTCGGATTTTGGAATACTGTAACTATATCCTGTATAGAGATCCTGTATAATGCAGTAGCTCATTAAAATATAAGTTATAATTCAATAAATGGAACTAATAATTACTATTGTTGATTTCAGTGAGGACTGTTATCGGTATCCTATCAGGCTTCAAAGGAGCTTCGAAGCCAAGTAGGTGATCGCCAATTCTTGTGATTTAATATTCCTTCTCCACCAAAGTTGGGTAGGAATCTTTATTGTTTTATTATTATAAACGTGTTTTATACACTGGTCCTTCGAACACTGAATTATGAATGACTATTAATCAAGCCCAGAGATCTGTTGGAGGTAGAGGTTATCGGAGTGAGAGTCGAAGAGGGCTGGCTCATTATCTATTCTCCACATACCTAACCTGTATTGTATTTCATCCTGGGTTCATCATCCCAAGGTCCATCACCCATATCAATCTTTAGTTCACAAAATTCACACATTCACCAAGCGCTCAGTTCCAAAGGTGTGTGTACTAGAGGGGAATTAATATACGTACATAATACAGTACATGAAGTAGAAGGGGAGAGATAGAAACTAAAATAACATAGACAGGTATAGAGATACAAGCATATAGGAACAAGTAATATGCCTGTATACTGAATAAAACTTACTTTTCAGCTGGTTCTTCCTTAGCCTATTAATCTCTCCATTAATCATGGACAGCTCACGATAAATGGGGTTGAAGTCTTTTGATGTATTTTTGTCTGTCGACCCAGAAGCTTCATTCTGCGAGACATAAACCAAATAAGTCTTCTGGGATTAAGACATGTTCTCATGAATAATAAATAAATATAATGTTAACTATCCTAAAAATGGAACAAACTTATCACAATTTTCATAATATTGAATACAGGGGGGTCCCCGACATACGAGCGTCAGACTTACGAGCGTCAGCTGGCATGAACAGGGTTGAACTTGAATTTACAGTATTTTATTTACCTGATGACTTAGTTTTTGCTTTCATTTACTGTATTTTGTCTTTCTATTTCTTCTGTTGTCTTAAATTAAGTGATTTTAGATGTATAGTAAACCCTCAATAACTTGGAATGGTCTCGGAATGCATTAGTATAACTCGGGAAATGCCGAGATATATAAAATTATCTGGGAAAATCTCGACATATCTGGCCACCTGCATCACCTACCATGCCTCTGTGTCACCTACTATGATGCTTCATTCTTTGCCTGCAGTGCTGGTAAGTTACTTTTTTACATTTAGTATTTACATGTACACATATATGGGTCAATAATCTTTTATTTTTTTATTTTTGTAAGGGGGGGGGGGCCTCAATAAGTCGGAATTTGGGATAACTCTACAAGGCCAGAACCCCATATGTGCCGAGTTATCGAGGGTTTACTGTATATAAAGACTTAAGCTATGATATAGTGGGATTCTAAACATTTTTCTGTAAGTACGGTATGCACATAGCATGTGTTCCATTACGTACAAATCCGACTTAAGAACGTCCTCAGGAACGGAACCTGTTCATAACCCAGACCCCCTGTACTACTTAAAATTATACTGTGTACCCTCTTAGTAGATATTGCAGCATATGTCCATAATATTTCACCTTAATTTAAAATAATTATAATCAATAAGTACCTCCTTGTTTTCTACACTGCTGGCATCATCCTGAAACTTATCCATGGGTTGAGTTGCTCCTTGGTCACTACAACAAAGGGGATCTGTTTCTTCAGGCTGAGAGTCTGGTGTCACATTTAGTTCAGAGGATGATTCAATGTTCTCACTAAGGAAAATGGACTCCTCAGTGGCAGGTTTGTGGTCCTGATCGTGGCCCTCAGGTTCTCTGTCTCTGGGTTGGGAATCGTCGACAGTCACATCTGGTTCACTCCACACTGGGGACGGCATGCCGCCCACAGCACCACTTTCTCCGCTCATATTCACCAGTCTAATGTAGTCCAAAAAGTATGATGGGTTCACCACACAGTATCTTGGTGCAGTGTTTGCCAGCCAACTACACTCCTGTGATAAAAAAATACAGTTTAGAAATTAAGAATACAGGTACAGTAGTTATCATCTTTGAGAGCTAAGATATTTCATCTTAAAGTACTGTAGTCTGCTATGAGCTGTATACTAATAGGTATGGATTATCTCTTGAATTGGGTGCAAGTAATCTTGGGTACAAGTTATCACATGAGTTGGGTACGAGTTGGCTTGGGTACGAGTTCACTAAGTACGATTTATCTTGGGTACTGAATGACCCTGACCCACGCAGAGCCCCACGGCAAGGAAGTTAGGTAGGTAGGTTTCTGTGGTTAGGTTGGTGAGGTTTTGTTTTTCTTATCAACTAAGGTTAAGTTAGGTTTAATTTAGAAATAACCATTGTTTAACACATCTGCACAAACTACGACAGTGTCCACTATAAAAGAGCGAAATTGCAGCATTTTTTAAATCGCTTTTTATGAAAAATCCATAACAGGCGAAGTCATAAATAATTACCCATATTAATAATACATATATCTTAAAGTGAAAAGAAAAAGCTAAACACAATCAGTGATACCCAACTATATCACCAACACCTGCAAATATTCACTGACTCTACCAAATGCGAGCTTATTTTAATTTTGCCCAGAGTGAACAGAGTATAGTCTAGGAGCATTAGAGAGACATCCAGCGTGTTTGGTTCCAGCTATCTCCAAATTATCATTCCAAACAAGTGATTCAACTAGATTACTAGAGCCCGGCTGGTGATCTCTCTCTCGACGTACTGTATTAAGTATTCAGTTAAATTGTCGCAAAAAACCATATTGTCTCAACTTTTAACAGAAATTACAGGTACACAACAGCTGTAAACAAACATATATAGCCCATACACATACTTAAACAACGACAAACAGAAACAAACAGTAGATTAGGGTGATGTTTATCGTCCCAGGTGATTAAAAAAAATTTTTCATTTGGCTTAATATCATTATTATTCATATTTCCCTCATGAAATACACCATAAACATTACCCGAGAACTACAGTAAACAGCAGAAGAATAATACAGTACTCACGGTTAACTGGTGACAGTAAAGGAGGAAAGTGAACGTGAAGGAACGTCTCCTTGTGTGTAGAATCAGCTGAATGGTCAGTTTGTAAACACTACCGTAGTCAACCGCCTTTAATTCTTTATTTACTTCTTACACTACCTGTCATTATTAAAGACAATATGAAAATAAATTATCGGCAACACCAATATATTTTATCTATGGTATAAATCTGAGAAATAAATGATAAAACGTGAGAGATTTTCACAATAATTTATAAAATACGTTAGACTTGGGATATTTGTAGAGAGGAAAACGTTTTGAGTACCGCGGTACAAAATAAAAGGATGAAAAGAAATTATGTAATTTGTGTTAATTTACTGATCTACGTAGTTTATGGATTATAAATTCATGAAAGTAATTATTTAATTAAATTATAGAGGTGGTTTTATAATGGACGAATTTTTTTTTAATTCATAATAAGCAATTTACTCACTTGAAACTAGGAAGACACCTTTAAATGAATTTAAATACCCCCAGTAGTTTGGAAATGGAGGTCTCTCCGGAAATGTCGAGGCACAACCAAACATGTTGGCAAACGAGATACTGTATATCTATTACAACTATGAGAAGAAATCATGTGCTTGCTTGCTTGTATTTTTATCCTCTTCGCCACTAATTGGTTTACTACTGTTACACACTGTTGGCAAATGGTTCCAGAGACCAGAATGTATCTGTACCTGCGTCAATGTTGGGTCTTGAATGAGTTCACACTCACAGTATAATAGGAAATAGTCCTTCACTATCACTGCCGCTGTAATCAGTTTTTGGTTAGGAGACTTGATATGAACGGCCTTGCTTTATTTAGTTAATTATGGTGCAATACAGGTTTTTTTCCGTGAACAGTACTCCCCTCGGTTTCCTCTTCTGTACTACAGTATACTCAGGAGCGGATCCAGTAATATTAGAAGGGGGCACGCTGTAGCCCCCCCCCACCCCCCCAGAATAATTTTGTTAAATAAGACCAATATCATGGGCATTTTGAGGCCACTTTGAAGCCATTTGCACGTGACATTAGGATATATTCTGAAGTCAATAGTAATTACTTTTTACTATACAAAAATGCCTGAGTACAATAATGCATTAAAGAAAAGGTATTGGAATTTTCTGGTGAAAGGGGAGGGGTCCAGACCCCCCTGGACCTCTCCTTGGTACTGACAATAAGCAATGAACAGAGCGACCACCAGAGGTTAGTAAGTGATAGAAATGATAAATTAATTTGAAATTTAAATCAGCTTGAGATTTTGGTCTTGATCAGTGAGAAGATGAGGAAAGGTGTGTAAGCATATAACACACAATCACTTAACACACACAAACACTACTACATACTACTACTACTACTACTACTGCTACTACTACTGCTACTACTACTACTACTACTACTGCTACTACTACTGCTACTACTACTACTTTGTTGTCACTCGGAATTGAGTTTGACGATCATCAAGCTATGATACAATGACACAAGTTATTAAAAATGTCACCTTCGTTGGTGAGTTCTGAGGTGACTTAAGAGGCAGATACAGGACCGGCAGGGCCGTCCACAGGTGTTGCACATGTGGAGGGCTACATCTAGTGCAGGAGGGGTGGTGGTGCTTGTCTGCCTCGGCATGCAGTCAGGCTAACTTGAAAGTATTGACACCTTCTCATGTGGTGCTCCTCCAAGTGTTACAGTGTGGAGTAATTGTCTCCCAGGCAATTTTTCAGGTTTGTCTTAAGACGATCCTTATACCTTTCCACTTGCCCGCCGGCGTTACGCTTACTATTTGTTAGGTGACTGTAAAGTAGCTGCTTTCGCAGTCTACTGTCATCCATGCAGGTAACATGACCAGTCCAGCGTAGTTGTTCATGGACAATGGTAGCCTCGATGCTCCTACAGTTGGTGTCAACGAGAATACTGGCATTTGTTTTCTTGTCTTCGCAATAAACTTGGAGGATGAAACGTAGACTAAGTTGGTGAAAGTTTTCAAGTGCCTTGAGGTGCCTCCTGTATGTGTCCCAAGTCTTGCTACCATACAGCAGAGTGGGAAGGATAATTTCAGCTCCCTACAGTTGAAGACACGGGTACGGAGTTTGCCATAGGCTTGAGATGCACATGTCCACTGTGGTGAACAGGTGGGAGCCGAGGTACTGGAAGTGGGTAACATTAGAGAGGGTAGTACCGTTAACCTGGATGGATGGTGGAGCTGTGGCTGAACCAGGGGCAGGCTGGAAGAAAATCTAAGTCTTACGTACATTCACCTCGAGGCCGAAGTGTGCATATGCATCTGCATAAGTATTCAGGATCTCCTGTAGGAGTGAGTTGATCTGCATACTGAAGTTCAGTGATGGAAGTGGTCGACACCTTTGCTGCTGCCTGGAGTCATCTTATGTTGAAAAATCCCTTCATCTGTTACTGGATGTCCAGCCTGTCTGCTAAATTGGTACTGGTATGAGTAAGGAAGGCTTCCATAACCTAGTACTAATGACCTTCATAACCAGTTACTAGTGGCCTCCATAACCAGTTATTAGTGGCCTCCATAACTGGGAACTGAGGAATGAGTCAAAAAGAGTTTCATATGCAAAATATATTTTCTCAAAAGAAGAATTATCATTTTCTTTCCATTTGTAAGAACACAATTATTTACATTCACCAGGTAATCACAATACAATTTATCAAGGTGAGAAAGTTTGGGACATCAGAGGTGAAGCCAAAGACCAAACATTCTGTGGGCATATGAGAATCAAGAAGACACCTGATGGGGTTTATCCAGTAACACCTGATGAACTACAAGATCTGATTGGCTAAAAGAATAACCATTCAAAGATACAATCACATTTCATAACAAACATGGTGAATGCTAAAAGATAAATTCTGTTACAAAAAAATACATAGAGAACTGGGAAGGGAAGGGAGGCGATTAGGTTTATGCCACTTGGAATCATCCTCGCTCCACCTCCGTATATTCACAAGATAAATTTACTAAAAACAAAGTTTCAGTACAAATTAAATTCAAACACGTCTTAACTCAGGACAAACTCACTTACTCCATAATATCCAGTTCAGTTTCATAACCTTTTACAGCAACTTTTCATTCCTATAACTTTTCTTATACAATACAGGGAAAATCTTTATATAGTATATTAATTTTATGATTCTATAAAAAACAAGCTTCACATAGTCTTCTTATACATTATACCTTCAATATTTCATAAATCCTTTAAAAATGATAGTGTTCTTATCATTCTTGATAATTCTATGAGCATTGTCTGAGTCAATTTCAATTTTCTTAACCACTTTGGTCAATTTGCCTTAATAAAAGTCAAATTAAATTTGAAGACTCTCAGTGTTACAGCAATTAAAATCATCTCATCTCTATACTTATCTATAATAATTAACACTCGACTCTTCACTAACTGAGCATGGTGGACAACGGTAATAAGGAAACATATACAGGTTTAGGAATAATTGTTCATCGGTATCCACTCCCCCCCCCCCACCACCACACACAGACACACACACACACACAGTTCCTCTAAAAGGAACGATAAATACTGTATGCACAAAACTAAACAGGCGTATCTTTACCTGTCCACCTTTGAACAAATCCATCGCCCAAAACAACATGGGAACATCTAGCTGTCTAACTCAGAACAAAACTAGTGCACAAAACTATATGAAAAACTACCATTTCTATTTCTGAGCAAGATTGGTGCAAAATACATTCGAGGAAATAACAACTAACTGTCTATCTCTGAACGTAAGTGAAGCATAAGGGCATAATAAAATACAGTGTCTACTTATATATCTCTCCATTGAACTTATTTCTTCCTGATTATATGACTCATTGAAACTGCATTAAAAGTCACAATAAACTACAGTACTACAAAGCCCAAATGGACCCACAGAAGCTACCACCACGTGTGTCTGAGTTGAGCTTTCAGCGCAACAATAAAATGAACAACGGACAGATCATGAAAACATGAATGCTTGTTAATATGGCACCAAAGATTTGAAAATTTCACAATATCACGTTTATTGGTTACAGCACATTATAAAGCAGCTTTAATACGATTTTTTTTCTTCATTAATAACTATATACTATTATTATCAACCCCTTGTGTACAGGTTAATTCTGAGCTGAATAAAATCATTTAGCATTAGCCAAATAAAAAGTTAAAAGTGGCATCCCTGTAGTGAAGGGGTTCGTGGAGATAGTCTACAAACACCTTGTATACAGGGTCACCCCTTGAACTAAACAAAATTGGCTAGTGCTACCCAAATAAAATATTACAAGTGGCATCCCCATAGTGAAGGAGTTAAGCTGAGAGATGAAGAGAAAGTGGAGAATAAGAGGTGCTACTATAGGTTAGGTTAGGTTAGGTCAGGTTAAGTCAGGTAAGGTTAAGTTAGGTCAAGTCAGGCTAGGTAGACCGCACGCAATAGTAGCATCGAATTAGAACTACAGAAGGGTGACTGTCCTGATAATGGAAACAGTGTTGGACAATGAGCAATAAGAATGAAAGGGTTAAACTAGTGAAACCAAATATAAACACCAGAGGGAGAGGGAAGAAAGAAGAGAGATGGAAACACTTAAAAGGAAACAAAAAACTGGGTTGAAGGAAGAACTAGAAGTATAAAAATATATATACTTGTAGACATCCAGGAAGCAACAGATAATAAGTAAAGGAAGACCCTGGCAGTGAGTGGTTCATGGGGATGTCATAGCAATGGATTAAACCTACAACCCATCACTTCAATTTTTCGAAAACTTGTGAATTTTACACCTTGTGAAATGACTTTCCATTACTGAAATCATATCAATTCCCTTACTATCAACTGATTCCCTTGACCATCAGTAACTATGTGTGATTTCTGAATGCATAGCTAGTATTTATCCATTAAACATATGGGTATACTGTACCATCCTCGACTATGTAAGTTAAATACGAGCATTGAGACTTGACAAGCACTGAAATCTATAGCAGTAAAAATAAATAAAACAAATCTAAATATGAATAAATAAATGTACAAATAGTGAGGAAGAGTGTAGTATTGTAGTCCTGTTTTGCTTGCCTGCATCATATGTACCAACCAAACATGCATTCACACACACACAAATCTGTTCAAATGGAATCTTTCTTCAGTCTCTTAAATGGCTTTACGAATTCTCAAAAATAAACAACTGTCATTAACATTGTTGCTATATTAATGTTGTTACTTTTATTATCATCATTTTTATTATTGCTACTGCTATTATTTTCATTAAAACTACTACTTTTTGTTGTCAGAATAATATTTAACAGGTACCTATTCCCTCTTGCTATAACAGTCAGTCTAAATATGACAGATCCAGATCATTTTCATCGCTTCTTATGAGGATATCACAATTATGTAAGACAAAAGATTCTGCTGACAATTCACATATTGTGGACACAACTACAGTTACAAGTGGAAGGACAACTTATGGCATGAGGTATAAGACAAAAGTGTCTTAAATCACAGCACCAATCAAATGCTTTACAAAGATCACATTCGTGCTTGTTTCTACAGTTCTCCTCCATAAATGATTAACATTTTGGAGCATTAAAGGTAAGAGTAACATAAGATATAGTCCTGGCAC
This sequence comes from Homarus americanus, assembly GCF_018991925.1. Classification (NCBI taxonomy): domain Eukaryota; kingdom Metazoa; phylum Arthropoda; class Malacostraca; order Decapoda; family Nephropidae; genus Homarus; species Homarus americanus. The sequence goes on from NW_024722158.1 coordinate 5,826,596, forward strand.
AGAGAGATCACTGAGCCAAACTATATTTTTAAGTGATCGTCATCACAACTCCGAATATTAACCAATTCCCTTACTAGGTAGTCATGAACAAAATTCCTGTCGCCTCTTCTGCTGCTCCACGAACCCCAAGATTCAGACTCAAGACTCGTGAATCAGAAGAATTTATGGACAAAATAATGCATCAATGTCTGTTGCTTCAGGTTCATGAGTCTGAATCTCAAGAGTGCATGAAGCAGCAGAAGAGGTGACAAGACTTTTGTTTATGACCGTACTGTATTATTTATCTCTCATTACATAAACCAATCCCCAAACTACGTTACACAGATTCCCTTGTTAGTTCATACAATGCTGAATACAAATGAAGATTGGTATCACACAAAGATTTAGCACCACAGGTTATTTCACCTTTAGATTAACCTGAATAATGCTACCTGTGGGGTTAGATTAAGGTAAGTTAAGCTGTTCAATAAGCTGTGGTACCTAATCTTCATGTGATCCAAAGACTGAGTAAAAATGATAAGTGATATCTCCATTAGCCAGAACAATTGGTGCAGAGCACTTCCGAGAACGAGTGATTTCCAGGTAACGACACTATACGTACTTTCTGAAACCAGGAAAAATCACCCATCGTCGGAATTTTTTTCCTGATACCGGTTAAAGTTTCTCGGATTTTTCCGGAAACTGCGCATTATTTCATCCTCGGAATTTGTTCCCAGACTGGGAAATTTTTGGGGGGAGAGGGTTTCCAAAAATTTTCCCAAAATTTTCCAGAAAATGCACCTGATTTTCAACCCTGAAATTTTTTTCCCAAACCAGGAATTTTCCAGAAAAATTCTGAGCAAATTTTAATTTTGGCTAACGGAGATAATGTATTACTGTTTAGATACAGTACTACAAATAGATTCTACTGTACTACATTCCATGAATCTCATTACCTTTCACATTTGGTACATCAATCCATCATGTACCTCACTCCATCATGTACTGTACACCACTCCATCATGTACTGTACATGCAATCACTGAACAGTGTGGGAACGTCCAGCAAGCACAAAACTGAGTGGAGAAGATCGCAGGGTTGGTATACTAGCCTTTGGAGTAAGAGGCACAGAAAATTAAAGGAATTGTAAGAGTGTGTAAAAAAACCCTGAATACTAACCTACTTTTGTGTTCCTAAATACAGTAAAAACTTCATTCCAAGGCTCCAAAATGCACAAAATACAGTACAGTAAATACATCATAATCAATCTATATAAATCTAACTGCTCACTGCTCAAGCATTAACATTTTTCTTAAATACGGAAGATAAATCCAACAAGCTAAAGCCAATACATCAATTTCAACTTCCTGTACAATCACTAAAAAGGTTCTGGGAGAAAGATCCTTTAAGCCTCAAACTGATGTGACTCTGAGAAATGTCACTAAGGGCAAACAACTCCATTCTCTCACAGTATCAACTAGTAATCAATATGGGTGGTAGAAAGAGAGGATTGATTGATTGACTGATTGATTGGGTAAATATGGTGGTAGAATGAATAGATTGATTGACTGATTGGGTAGAAAGGAATAATTGGTTGATTGGGTAAAATAAGGTGGTAGGAAGGACTGATTGATTAACTGAATGGGTAAAATAAGGTGGTAAGTAGGATTGATTGTTTGACTGATTGGGCAAAATATGGTGGCAGAGGAGACAAGTTAATTCTCAGCATAAACTAGATGATCACTGAAGGTGGAATGTGACATACATAAAATTTCGAAGCTGAAGAGGCCAAAATTATGTGGCAAATAAGTACAGAAAATATGGATTAGGAAACTCAAAAGTACACCAAATTCCTTTTAATCTACCGAGTCTTCCTAAAGTTCCTGAACACAAGCGATATTTTGAACAAACGAAAAATGACACTATACGTTTAGCCCTCTCTCTACCACTGTATTGTGCTGGAAACAAAATTTAAACTGCACAAAAATGTAATACAAGCAATGGATTCATTTAAGTGGATCTTGGTTAGAAAATTACATTGGGTGATGCTAATTCTAAACAATTAATTTAGAATGACATGATTACTTCGGTTGGTGGATATGAAACCCTACTGGTCAAGTTAATGGGAATCTATAATTATTTCAACTCTAACAAAAAGGAAGCTTTCTGCTCGAATCTTTATACTGTAATATTGGAATCAAATTCAGCTGGGTGCTTAATGTATAATTGAATAAAAATATATACTCAGCATCTTTTGAGGTCATGAGATGCCAATAGAGAAAGTGAAAGATTGATTCTAAAATCTCATTTCATGACCAAGCATGGGCTAAGAGCCTTGTACAGTACTGTATATTAAACCACCAAGACTACAGGTTAAAATTCAGCTAACTCTCAGACAATGGTGCCTAGGACTAAAACTAGACCCTTTAAAATGGGGCCTTGGAAAAATACGTCACCACCTTAAGTTGAAGTCATAATGTCATACCAGTCAGGTACACTGTGATAGACACTTGGCTAGGTTATAAAGCTGTGATTCCAGGCACCAAACCCCAGCTCCAACTGACTTCACAGCTGCCTTCTGGGAGGAGGGACAACAGCTGATTGATTTAGTCCAGGCTTGGTCATAAAATAGAATTTCAGGTTCACTCCATTTGTGATACAATGCTTGTCCTAAGTGATGCTCATCTGAAGCCAACGAAATAAAATGAGGAGATGGCAATATAAATTACAAATGTGAATGTGACAGTCACCTCAGTGGGGAGTTAACCCTACTGACATAGTAAGGCACAAACTCACTAATTCCAAGCAGTCCAATAGTGTTATGGTACTGCTGTAACCTTTGTCTAGCCAATGACCTGCTGCTCTTATATGACAGACTCAACAAACTCCTCCGTGAAGGTCATCAATGATGCAATATCGTTGAATTCTAAAATCATGGTTGTGAAAACTAGATGTAAAAGTTTACAACTTTGACAAAACATCTGGCTTTACATTCAACATCACCAAACTACAAGTGGAACAAAAGATTTCCTGCAAGATGAACACCTCCTTAGAGATTTTCTACAAAGGAGAGAACATTTACACAAACCTGCATTCTGTTGCAGGCTGCTGTGAACATACCTGGTAGTATTGATAAGCTCTGATCCACAGAGCTTAAACAGCCATCAAACAACAGTTGCATTATCATTTAACTTAGGCTATACTTGACTAAATACTGTAATATAATAAAGTTGAAAACTTTAAGGAGCAGTCTAAAAAGTTTTCGGGTGCTAAAAATTTTAGGACAGGGGGAGGGGGGGATAATAATAATGAAATAAAAAACTTGGTTCCTCACATACGAGATGCTGCTGGAAGGAAGACATTTGCACAGTTCAAACCTTCTGCCTCTTGGTGACTCTTGTTTCGAACACCGCTGACTACAGGCTCTAGTTTTTGTGGGATGCTTTATCTAATTATTGAATTAGTCAAAGTTGTTACTGTCAAGGGGAAACTATGGTAGTTACCAAGGATAAGCTTTATATATCATGAAGCCTCATTATTTGGCACATTTTATCACTGTTAGAACATTATAATTAAACAATTAACAAATTCTGAAAACTTAGGGATACTGTAATTAATCTCTAATTGACAGGAACAATATAATAATATTCTTTTGTACATCTCTGACTTCTTCCTTTTACCAAAACCTGAAGTAGGAGGGAGAGAGGGACACATAGAGACTTTGCTTAAATTTTAACTACTGACCATAAATTTTTGAACACTTATCAGGGAGATCAAACATATAAGGAAACTAATGACATACTGTACTCTTAACTCTCACTGTACACAACAACCATGCAATAAAATTTAAGACTTTCATTGCGAAATGTTGCAGCCAAACTTTCCAGTGCTGTACTATAAGAAATGTCTGGGTCAGTTCCAATTGTTCCTGGTACAAGATCTTATTGATCTGATAACATAAGAGAGTATTAATCCATCCTTAATAGATCTCTATAAACATGAGTTATTTCATCACTTGAGTTGCAAAAGTTTGTCCTTGTGTTTAATGACTCATAATAAGTAGGCCAGAGACCTCCTGGCCCCTGTCTCTTCAGGTCATCTTTGAGCTTCATACCTAAACTTTTAACAAAAACCTCAACACTGTCAAATCATTATCTTCTTAATAAAATATATTGAATTAAATTCCTCAGAAATATGGCTTTATGCATTTATCATACTACCGCATCACTCTTGGTAAGTTGTTGGGAACTACCATGATGAAACATAACACAGATCTGAGAAGAATTGTGGAAAAAGAAGTCACCTGCATTTCCCTATTGTTAGAAATCCATCACAAATGGCAAAAAAGACTTTTCATATAAAATATGTACAGTATTTCAAATGTGAGGCCAGTCAATGACCACCACTAACTTAAACTGAACACTGATGAAACTCAACCATATTATCAAAAGTTCCTCACCATTGGTTCATCCCCTTATTAAGACATCTCACCCATCAGGAATAAAATATAAGACACATAAATAATATAATATGAATATTTGTAATGTTAAAAAAGAACTTTGGGAGTAATATTATACAGGAATATCAGGTGTTCAATCATGCCTTATGACATGTACCCACCTTGTCACAGTTTGGGGAAGGATCCATTGGTGGCATAAACTTTTCAGAATATGGCTGGCTGTCAAACCTTTCTAGTGGTCTGCTTACAAAATTAAAAAGTAAGATGTGTTTCAACAATAATCACAAGATAACAGGCATGTGAACAGCCTGCTGAGAATGAAGCCTTAACCTTATGATAGGCAGTGTGGGCAAGGCAGGGGGTCAAGATGGGTAAATATCCAATCTTAAATTTCTGGGAAGGTTTTGTGCAATTCTGGGGAACCTTAATATAATTTTGTGTAACATATCGCAAGAATTAGAAGTCAGCTTATTCAGATGATATATTTTTTGTAATTAGGATATTCTAATTCTTGGATTTACCCTGATCTCAAAAATGAATGTATTGTACTCGTCTAAAATATATACAGAAGATATCCACCAAAAGGTGCTGATAATGTTGAGAATATAAGTAAATTAAGTAGTGTGTATATTCTAAGAGGGAAATAAAGGTGACAGTTCCACGCCACTATAAAGGCCTGACAGTACAGTATATAGCACACAATAACCGTACAACATTCTTGATTCTCATTATCACTTGCAGTTAGTTATGCTGACTATGTAAACCTGTATCTTACATACACTAAGACTGCTTCGCCTTTATTTTTTGTCGGATCTTCCAATTTTGTAGCTCCATACTACACTGTCCTAAACAGAACATGAAGAAGAATATGCTCAGAGTGCATTGTGGGAATCCTGGAAAAGAAGAAATAAAAAAAGTTTATTCAACTTAACTAAATTTTCAAGTTAATATTTTGAGTCAAACATCAAATACTTATCTTATCCATTAATTCCTTAATTGGCACTTCAGAATCCCCCCACCCGTCATATATGCAAAATTGGAACACAAGGAACATGAAACGTCCACAGATGATAGCCATCATCCCTACAACTAACACTCACCAATGATGGCTGTTGTTTAAGGGTTAAGAGAGGAATCAAAAGTTTATTATCATGTCAGGCATTTATCTTTAAGAGTCAATAAAGTGAATTAGTACTTCTATAGAGCATAAAAGTGGGATAAGAAATCACCAAGCCTCACCAAACACTTCATTATTTCTCATTTCTTTCATTCCTTCAGTTTATTCATCACTTAACTACTTTTAATAGTAAAATGACTTAATCTGCTTCAATACAATGACTTAATCCACTTCAATATAATGACTTAAACTCTTTCAATATGATGAGTTAATGAAGAGATAGAGAGAGAGATACCCTGACAACATAACTTGACCCAAAATTCCGGAGATAATTTTTCCGAGCTTAGTACTGTGCGGAAACACACAAACCTGAGATAAATATTCTATGCCCTATAGCTTTGGCGTTGTCGAGGTTGGAGATGAATATGACGAGAGCGGTGAGGGAAGGCACGTACAAAAACACAGCCAACAGTCCGTGGAATCTACGTTGCCAGGCTCCGGGCAACCAACGGCTCTGAAGTGGAAGGGCAGTGTAAGGTGTTGACTTTTCACTACACATCTAAGTCATGATTAAAGCCGCCGTTGTTTACATCCATTTTTCTCTGTCCTCGAACTACCAATCAGATGCATCCCTGTCCTCAAACTACAGTACATCCCTGTCCTCGAACTACCAATCAGATATATCCCTGTCTTCAAACTACCAATCAGATGTATCCCTGTCCTCAAACTACCAATGAAATACATCCCTGAGTTATCTATATACAGTACAGTTCATGCTGAATTAATGTAAATTTGTCGGACGATTTTACTGAATAAATATCTATCTATCTATCTATTTGTCAGCTTACTAGTAATATTAGGTTCTTATAAACCACAAGCTGCTTACCTCCAAGGCCTCATAAGCTGACATGCGAGAGATGTGATCCCCAATTTTTTCAGCAACGACTCCAAAGAAGTTAATAGTCGCCCACCAGAATATCTGAGTAGTCACACCGTGCCACACATACACGAAGGTGAACACAAGCGCTGTCCCTTGTAGCTGTCTAACCATACTAGGTTCTGATCCAACCCAAGGAATATAAATATGTCTGCAAAGAGAAGGAAACATATCCATCACACAAAGAAATCTGTAGATATTTAGCACCATGTTCTTTATATGTGAGAAGTGTAAATTAGTTATAGCTACTACTACCTATTCTAACAATATACAGACAATTATAACAGGTAAGGAAGGCAATATACAGTCACAGCCTCAATATATTTTTCAAGACATGATTCCCTAATATATGTATAAATAAACCTTCATCAATGCTATAAGACAAGGTTCCCATTTATACAGTCAATGCATGTCAAAAAATAAAAAAATAAAATAAAAATGGTAGTTAGTATCAGGGCAATGTTAACTTTTCTTGCTATGGATGAATAGAAAAATGAATTCCCAGAACTTACTTGAGCATAAAACGATACAGCCCATGATCAAAGTACCGCCAGACATCTGAGAATCTGTAGGTCATGAGAGTGCAGCGGGGATGTCTCGGGGGGTCGTAACCTTCTACCCTCGCTAACACAGAGGGCAGCCCATATAACACTGTGGAGAGGAATGATATAACAACAGCTTATAATTTTGTGTCACGCTTAATAATATTTGCTAACAGTGAAAAATCTGGGAAAATAATTTGTCAAGAGGATGATCAGGCAAACTAAAATAAGCAGTTTGATAAATTGATCAACTAAAACCCGGGTAGAGTCATAACATACCAACATATTTCAGCTGCAGAAAGGCTGTGAGGAAGTAAACAAACCCAGCCATTGACCATGAGCTCATCTTCTTCATAAGCTGTGGCATGAAGTGCAGTGAGCTGGAAAAATACATAATTATAATTAATCAAACATAAAATACAAAAACTGAAAAACATATTTATGAGAGTTTGAAAGCTGTGATTCCATTGGTGATGTTCTGAAATCTTATCCCAAAAACTTGGGTTTTGATACCAGAACCAAGGGAGGATGAAGGGACAGAACAGAGGTATACTGTATGATGTTTCGGGACCCAATTCAAAGATGCACATAAAGAAACACAAACTATTTCATTCCTCAAACCTGAATATGTCTAATCAATTCCTACAAAGAGCCTTAGGGCCCTTAGGTGGTGTGGATAAATGAATGGATAGGTACAAGTCAATATGCTTCCCTACGTGTGCTGATGAGATCATAAAGGATTTCATAAATTTTTATATACTTACGGTGCATAAAACTGGTATAAAAGAAACTGGGTGAATCCCATCCACCATAAAAATCTTATAACCTGTAATCCCACACCAGCGACTCTTTTTAGGGTCCAGGTTCGGTACGGCTCCGCAAGCTGAAAAAATTTAAGGATTCACAATATGTAAATATAAAAGGGAAATAATGTCTAAAGTTAGTGTTCTCAAAAGAAAGTTACAAAGCCCTCACTTCTGACAACTGATGATATAAAATAAAGGCAATAATGATTCATCAGAAAAATCATTAAACATGTCTGATTACATTTTCTTAATTTTCCATAGATCAATCTCCTCCCCTTGGAGTATTATTAGTACAGTACAGTAACTCATCTGGCTAATATACCATAGAAAGTTTAGGTATCACCAAGTTTATGAGGAAGATCTAAATGGTTAGCAAATATTCTGAGAGGAAGAGACCGACATATTGCAAACCTTCAAAATAACAACGTACCCCAGTCTGAAAGTCAGTAAAGGGCATATAAGGTCCTGTGCAGAGGAAGGGGAGATAGAGACAGTATCCGAGCAGTGTGGTCAACAGTGGTAGGGGCCGCAGTTGACCTTCAGGATCTGTGTCGCAGATTTCGAGACTGAAGCTCAGACTGCGTAGGATGATCCACGCCACCATCACCGACACTTTGTAGTCAACGTCTGGGATTTCATCAAGCCAAAACTCCTATTAGAGAACCAAACACAATTGGTATGTTTCCTTTTAATCCTCTGACTGCTAAGGATTCCCCACAGCTGAATAAAATCATCGTATGTCAGCCAGAATAAAATCATTAAAGACATTCATAGCACTCAGAGGGTGAATAGAGTGTAAAGTTCTATTCATCCACTAGCTAACTGTGAGAAAGGTGTGGGGGGTATTATGGGGGAGTGGAGTAAGACAAGTACAGCAATATCTCCATTAGCCGGAATCCCCCAAACCCAGAACTCTCCGATAGCTGGAATTTAAATCGTTACCAAAGCCAGAATTTTCCATAAAATTCCGGCTTTGGGAACGATTTTCCGAGGGGCACATTTTCTGGAAAATTCCAAGAAAATTTTCCCAATACCCAGACAATTCCAGAAAATTCCAGGGATGGGTGAGTTTTTCGGGTTTGAAAGAGTCGTCTCGTTACCCAGAAATCTCTCATTCCCGGAAGTGCTCTGCACCAACTGTTCCAGCTTACGGAGATATCACCGTATACAGTATAAAGTAAGAGAAAAGTGCTCAGCAACAAATAGATATATTGCACCCAGTTTACCCACACATACACAATCCAACTAAGTCTTACCAGATACTTTATGAAGAACTGTGTGTTGAAGAGGATGAGGAGGCAGCACCAGGTGAGCCAGATGATAAGTTTAAGGCGCGTCAGAAGGACCACGAACATGATGGACGGCACAATAAAACAGAGAGCCGTCCCAACTCCCCCAATAAGTTGAACAGTTATGCACACGCTGAACACGACATAGAAGCTACATAAATGCTGAAAAAATGGGAAAAAAAGAAAATTATGTTTAGTATATTCAATACAAATCTGTTTCAGCTTATTGTATACATGGAAACTTTGGTTCATTCTACTTCATTAATTGCAAAACAATAGTTTAGATTTGTTCAATAAAGCAAGCCAAAGGCAGATCCAGAGACAGGATGTCCTGGGGGTCTGGACCCCTCCCTTTTCATCAGAAAATTCCAATACTTTTTCTTTAATGCAGTATTGTACTCAGGTGTTTTTGTAAGGTAAAAAGTAATTACTATTGACTTCAGAATATCTCCTAATATCTAGAGCACATGGCTTCAAAATGGCCTCAAAATGCTCATGATATTGGTCAGATTAAAAAAAAATTGTGAGGGTTTACAGCCCTCCAAAAAACAGATGGGTGGGCTTGCTTTGCTTGCCATGTTCCCCCACCCAAAACTTCTTGGACCACCCCTCTTTTGGTATTTCTGGATCTGCCCCTGCAAGCCTTCATTTGCTACCATTCATTCTTCCTAAATGTGTTATAAAGTACTGTACTCCTTATAATACATATATTAATTTATTTTACACCTTTAAAGAGATTATTACACCTGTTCCAATTACTTTAAAGGGAATGGGGATGAAACTGATAGGTGTATGGAATTGTATGGTAAAATGTGTGACTGTGACTTCAACTGACATTACCTAAGTATCCGTGAAGCCTTAAACCTCTGAGAACTAATTTGAGTCTATCACGAGTCCTCATATACTGTACTTCAAAACTGTCTGTGAGAACTATCCTATCCGAGAGCTTTGCATATATTGTATGTAAGAGCTGCCCTTCATTCCCTCTGAGAACTTTGACTACTGTCTCCCAAAACTCTCCTTTGTCCCTTTAACTACTCTATCTATTACCCCTGACAACCTCTCGCTCATTTCATGTCACTCTACAGATACATCCATGGCCAATCATAATCTATTCCCTCACCTCTGGACACCATTTTCTAATAAGTTGAGCTAGGACCACGTGCACCAGGCCCCAGGGAGCATAGCTGAGAATTATGGGTATCCAGACAAACCATTCTAAGTCTGTCTGGTCTTGCCGCACTCCAAACCAGCTGTCTTGTACTAGAGTGACTGGTAGGTATGGTCCCCAACCTGTCAGGGAAAACATACAGGTTTGCAGGATAATTGAAAGAAAAATAATCAAAAGGAGAGACTGTTGGACCTGGAGTGAGCATATGGAAGGGATACCCAACTCAGTGGATAATAAAAATCCAAGTGCAGTAATCAGAAAATTGGGCTCCATCTTTGGAAGCACAATGTTCTTGCAACCAGTTAAAAGAAAGACAAATTAGAATGCATTTTTAGCTTTTTTTATAAAAGGAAATAATTTGGACTGTGTAAAATTCTCAAAATTTTATGCAAGAATCTATCAAATAATGTGTAAATACAGGGGGTCCCCGGGTTATGTTCCTGAGGACGTTCTTAAGTCGAATTTGTAAGTAAGTCGGAACACATGCTATGTGCATACCGTACTTACAGAACAATGTTTAAAATTCCATACAGTAAATGAAAGTAAAAAGTTATCAGGTAAATAAAATACCATACTGTAAATTTCACACAAAAATGGGGAGAGAGAAAATATAAATAAATAAAAAAGTATAACAGTTAAATAATTACACAGATATATACAGTACAGGTATATACCAAAGACATGTAAAGGAAAGGAAAACTTACTTTGTGAGATTGAATAAAATCTGTAGAGACTATAAAAACATCCGGTCCAAAACGAAATGAAGTAAAATGCAAGTTCAATCCACGAAATTGATGGGAATAGATGATTGGAATTTTTTTGTTGGTGCCACTTCTGACGGTCCCCTTCTTCCTGGGGTCTCTGTGTTGCTGGCATTGTCTGAAAGTGTGGGACAGGACAGCCATTAGTGAAGAGGGATCAAAAGTACACTCAGGGTGAAAAGTTCGCTCCCTCCCAAACTGAAGCAGTATCGACTCTACACCCGCACCACATGACAGTCAGGGTAAGTTCAGAGTCTCCTTTTCATGACGGGGAGCGAACTTTTGTCAGTCACTGAACTCACTGCACCTGTACTGACAGAAGATACATTAAGTTCAGAAAAGACTTCCTATAAAAATTTCAGCTTTTGCAACTTAGGCAACATAAAGTTAAACTAATAAGCTGTACTGGGGCTTATATAAAAATCTGGATACCATATACTGCAACACGTTAAAATTTCTATTCTACCGGTATTTGTCTCACAATTTATGTAAAACATAAATATTTAAGTAAACAAGCATATGAATTTCCTCTGAAGAAAAAGAAGTGCGTGCCATCATTAAATGTACATTAGGCAGTGGATATATTGCTGTGACCAGCTAAGTTCCTACAAACACTATTTGGTGCTACTATAGTAAGCGGTATTCCGAGCTGGAGTTGTATCTACTAGGATATTTACACCGTAGCATCCATTAACCTAACTTGACCTAACACTAAGAAAACTGAAATGCCTCCACGGTTTTAGATATTGCAGAAGTAGAAAAGAAGTTTTTCTTCAATAGAGAATCCTCCTGAAGTTGCTGCTTATCACGAGTCAGTGTTCCAGAGTGTTACCATAAGTTGATTAACCCAGACGCCTGTCATTAATGTTACCCGAGGTAAAAATCCGGTAATATTACAGTAAACAGCAACCACAGAATTCCGTTAATTCACTACACTCAATCGATAGAACTATTTTTTTTCTATGATCATTCTATAATTTTACATTAGGTTAGGTTAGGATACACATTTTTTTATCACATTCTTTGGTCCTGTAATCTGCAATTTTACCCAAAATCCTGTCAAACAAAATCAAGATCATGGAAACTCTCTCGAACAAACTATGGTTAATATTTAGTAGTTGTCACCATCTAACTGAATACAGAGTAATATATGGGGAGATAGAGAAAATATTTTTTAAATAATTTATTCTATAAAGTTTCCGTCTGAAATTTAGTTTTCGAGTTATTTTAACTTTTATTTTATAATATTTGGCTAATCAGTGTGTGTGCCGGTGTGATGTAATACTCATGCACTAGTCAGACTCTCCATTTGTGGGCAGCTGTGTGGGAAGGATGTACACTGGCTGGCTGGCACATTAATCAGCGTATTTTGTACAATGAAGCAGCAGCCATTGTCATTTTTAGGGATCACAGTGTTCTTGTTTCATCTGTAAAGTGTCCACAGTGTAATTTAGAATGTCAGTACCGTGTAGATCACCATGCACAGTACTGTGTTAAGAGACACACTGACAAAGACACCACTCCCTCATTCAAGTCACATCACTCTATCCTCCTGTATCTCCTACGTAAGGTAAGTTTCTTACACACTAGGGGTTAGGTTAGGGTTTCTTATAGTTTTTTAGGTTTTTTACATTGTTTGACCTTCCACTTTTTTTTCAATATCTCAACTACTGCTCATTTCCGACGGCAATGAAGGTCATATTTGTATTACCATGATGTTTTACACTATAAAAATCCATTTTCTTAAGTCAATTAGGTGGTGGCAACTACTCAATATTAACCCAAACAACTGTGGAGTCTTAACTATACCATTAAAGTAAAAATTCACATTAAAACATGTCCGCCCAAAGTACCATTTATCAAGACCAGGTTAACCATGACACTATGACATCACCAATAACCACAACTACTCGCGTCTAACAACAGTTATTATTAGTCGTCCCATACTGCTACCATTCATTAATCACCAGGCTCATCCGGTTTACCTTGGAATTACTGAAAATAAACAGCTACATCTTGTTATCGCTGTTTATAAAGGTAGATAATCATGTTATAAGCTCAAAATATATACCAAACTTATAATTATATTGATATTTACTTATTTTTTCGTTAATGAACAAGGAGCCGAGGCTGCCGTATCGACAGATGACAGCTTTTGTTGTCGTTTCTGAGACGTCGCTTCTATCCCACCCAGGGCTCCCTTGACCCATTATCCCTTCCCCTTATGTATTTAAATGTCTTCAAATATATGAACATCCTTCTTTTAAGTGAAAAATGTGAATATAAGTATTATTTTAGGAGCATATAAATATATTTGTAAATAAGAACATAATTAAGTACGTTTTCCCACCTTATTTATTTTCCCTCTGTTTAGCGTTTATTGTCTCAATGATTCGTACATGGAAGTACTTTGAAGCATTTCCTCCCTAAATATATTATAATGTAGATTTGCTATAACTTCATAACAAAACGGATGCCTGATGATATAAACAATAAACCATATCAACTAATAGAGCCATTCTGAGAATTTCGTGAATACTGGACACTTTTTATTTATACCGAGTAGCATTAATTTAAATGAATGAACTAATGTGATTCTCTTGATGTAATAAACCTAAATTACTCTTTTCATATTACTAAATGTTTACCCAACTGGATAACTAACCTATTCACGAGATTCATAACTTACCTCCAGTGTTTAGATACACATTTAATTCACATATAGATTCAGGGCACCAAATGTTATATTGTCACCGTAGGGAATTATTGTAACGCAGTGTGACTTACATTTCTAAAAGAAGATTCTAAGTTTGTTTGGGTTGGGAACACTTGGAGGGTGAGGGAGGAGGTGGATGTGAAGGGGACACCAAACCCCAGAGCGCCACGTACGTTTAGGTGCATGATGCCACATTTCGCTAGGTTGGCATCTCCTATTGATAGACTCAGACATAGTTACAAAACATACTAACATGATGTGAACAATTAGAAATATACTAGTGATTGTAAAACCCATCCTAACCTATTACTGTACTGCAATAAGTCTAATTCATTATCACCTCACACATAGTAAAGATCAAAATAGTCAATGGCTTTTTTTTTTCATTACAGTAGGAAACCGGACTTGGGGAACTTATGTTGGGTATTCAGAGTCAGACTGGACAACATCCTTCTAATGTGTATCCAAGCCGAGTTGTTCTTTGTGTAACTGATTAATACAGCTGTCCCTTGTATGGCAACTCATTAAATCATCTCTTCTTTGTATGGCAACTCATTAATCATCTCTTTGTATGGCAACTCATTAATCATCTCTTTGTATGGCAACTCATCAAATCATGTCCTTCGTATGGCAACTCATTAAATCATCTCTTCTTTGTATGGCAACTTGTTAGATCATCTCTTCTCTGTATGGCAATTTATTACCTTGCCTCTTTTTAGTATGGGAACTCATTAAATCATCACTTCTTTGTATGGCAACTCAGTAAATCATCACTTCTTTGTATGGCAACTCATTAAATCATCACTTCTTTGTATGGCAACTCATTAAATCATCATTTCTTTGTATGGCAACTCATTAAATCATCACTTCTTTGTATGGCAACTCATTAAATCATCATTTCTTTGTATGGCAACTCATTAAATCATCACTTCTTTGTATGGCAACTCATTAAATCATCATTTCTTTGTATGGCAACTCATTAAATCATCACTTCTTTGTATGGCAACTCATTAAATCATCATTTCTTTGTATGGCAACTCGTTAAATCATCACTTCTTTGTATGGCAACTCATTAAATCATAATTTCTTTGTATGGCAACTCATTAAATCATTTCTTTGTATGGCAACTCATTAAATCATCACTTCTTTGTATGGCAACTCATTAAATCATCATTTCTTTGTATGGCAACTCAATAAATCATCATTTCTTTGTATGGCAACTCATTAAATCATCATTTCTTTGTATGGCAACTCATTAAATCACCTCTTCTTTGTATGTCATGAAAAATGCATCTTTCATACTTAAGGTGCTCTGTATAGTGTGTCGGTGAACCAATAAAATCAACCAGGTAAGATGTGTTTCTAAAATAAGACCCAGAAAAGCTTAAGTGTAAGGGTTTATCATAGATGACAATTGTGACCTCTGGGGTACTATATAATAAGTTCATAGAATAGCACCACTGTATCAACCAAATTCTCAATACTGTATAGTTGCATATTTTAAAAATTTTACGTAGAGTACTAACACCCTATATGACCCTCTGTTATTATAATTTTTCTATCTATTGGGTCCTAATGCATCAAAATCGGTTCAGCAGTTAACGAGAAATAAATACAGTGATATCTCCGTTAGCTGGAACAATTGGTGCAGAGAACTTCCGGGAATTACAGATTTCCAGGTAATGAGATGACTCTCTCATAGCCGGAAAAAAATCCCTCGTCTCCGGAATTTTCCGGGTAAGAGAAAAATGTTCTCAGACGTTCCAGAAATTGGCCATTAGTACATCATCTCTCAAACCCAGAAAAATATCCCACATCCCCGGAATTTTAAGGGTACCAGAAAATTTTTCTCTGAACCTTCTGTAATATGTGCCGTTCGGAAACTCTTTCCCAAACCCGGAATTTTTTGGAAAACTCCAGTTTTGGGAAAAATTTTCTGAGAAAATTTCAATTCCGGCTATCGGAGAGTTCCGGGTTTGAGGGATTCCATCTAACGGAGATATTATTGTATCTGTATGGGTGTCTGTCACTCGCTGATTTTAAGTCTCTTTGGTATCAAGTATTGAACTAAAAATGGATAAAACAGTATTTATTTATCACTTATCCTATGTGTAACTCTCGAATGAAAGCAAGGAGCCATTTTTTTTAATATATATTTTTTTTTCTCCAAATAATATACATTTTCTTGAGGATTTCTATACATTTATAATTTAGAGTATGTACCTTAATGTTCACATAACATATATTGCAACACATTCCATAAATAACATGAATTCATTACATATTTATAACTATGACTATTCCTTTGTAAATTCAAAAATAATGTTATGCAGACAGATATATAAAATCAAATCAAAACATGAACTGCACTAATTTATGCTAAATCCAATATGGTGCCCAACTTAGAAAATCCTAACTCATCTGTCTACAAACCTTTTTATGGACATACGAGCAAGTTATCTGGACGAAGCTTGACTAACACCCATTCTAGTCTGGGGTCATGAAGCTGGCTGGTGAACTCTCTCACTTGTACAGTATCTGAGGAAAAAGAAGAAGAAGCAAAAGTAAATAAAGTTGGGAATTGAGATGCATGTAATGAGTGACAAGAAGGTAACTTGAAAAGAAAAAATTTGATGAATGAAATTTTCCTGAGAGGCATAAAAAAAAGGGAGTTGAGTATAAATGAAGGAAGTAAGATCAAGAGAGAAAGGAGTTTTAGTTGAAAAGGCAAACTGAAAGCCAAAATTTAGGGCCTTATCGTGTATGATAAGTCCTAGAACAGAATACAATCTCTTGTGCCAATAATTATGACTAAATGACAAAGAATGAAGAGAAAAAGGAGAGACTGTGTACTGAATGTGCCTGTGCTTAAAGTCTCCTTGTAGTGGGAAAATAAAAATAACAAAATCTCTCCTGTAACGATGTACGAATCAAAACCTAAAGCGAGGTGAATATATACTGCAGTAACACGTACGGTTAAAGCAGCACGAATGACTGAATGACAAGATAAATGCGTGTATGTTGCTACTGATTCTGGCCGTCAATACAATAAAAAAATAAAATTAATAAATAAAAAAAAATACAATTTTGAATACACACCAAATTCCTCACTGTACTATATACTGTAGACCTAAGTTAGACAGATCTCCCTCCCAGTAAATGAGTCACAGCTGCTTACTCAAAGGTGGAGGTATTGATAGTCATCGTAGAAGAAAACTCGGTGAATGAACACACCTTCACTGACAGTACCAAGATGAATCACTGCTGTCAGCCTACCTTAAAGAATAACTACATTAAAACTCACTGAGATTCAGACAGAAAATTTGTGATATGGTACTAGTGATACGATCTTTAAAATCATGTCAAGATTCGGCACTCCCACCTGGTTTCATCTTCAGATTAACCAAAGTAATCCCTTGGGTAGCATGAGGGGGATGCCCAATCTTCACACAATCCAAAATTTGTATCTCACATAATTATGCATTGTACTGCCATTACACGGGCTCTCCCCTAAACACCTGAGTTAAGGTAAATCAATTATTTAACACATTTTTTTTGTCTAGTTGTGGACTAAGAATTCGGCAAGGAGGGAGTGTAAGCTACGTCTGCCCTATAATTAAACAAAAAAAATAAATTTGTGGTGTGAAAAGGAAAATACACACTTTTAACCGCTACACCTAGTTTTTGTCCACAACTGTACATATTGCAAGAGAAATTGCACGCACACACACATGCACGCACGCATGCACACACACACGCACACACACACAACTGCCAGCACTGCTAAAAATGAGTTATTGATGCAAGTATTTATAGAACGAGTAAGTTACTAGAATGACAGACATATTGGGGAAGTACCGGTAATAAAAGTTTGAAGAAAGCAGATACTGTACAGTATAGTCTGTTCGGAGAGAACAAAGTACAATTTATAAATACACACCAAGCTGTGAGACAATATTTCAGTCAACAATGTACCAAGCTAACAGTAGATGAAGGAACAAGTTACAGTACCCGTGGCAGTGATTTCATAGGTGATCAAGCAAAGAACATTACCCTCGGCAGTGCATATGTGTGTAACCAATTGTCTAAGGCAGTGCACTCACAGGTGACCAGAGCCAAACAACCTCCTTACTGAACAGGAATGCTTTAAGGAGAGAATATATAACAAGGCAATATGTCAATACAAAACAGAACTCGACAGACTGATAAATAATGTTACAAATCAAACAGCATGAGAAAATGTGGCTGAAGATTTACAAAATTTATAAGAAAAAATATACTGTATAACTAGTGCTAATCATAATAAGATCAAGCCAAAGTATGTTGAAATACTGCAAAGTACATTACAGTATATATATGTTACTTTTTTTTGGCAGAATTGGTTATTTTGCAAAATGACCAGCATGCATATTGGTTATTTTTCAAAATAACTTACAAACAGACAACCTAAACTAACCTAACCTTATGGTTGAATAAGGTTAGGTTAGGTTAGGATGACTCGTGTAACTTGATACACAGTTAAGTGGTCCTGTTCTTTTTTTATATTGTGGACAATGTGCTGTCCTAACCATAAGGTTACGTTAGTTTAGGTTGTCTGTTTGTAAGTTATTTTGAAAAATAACCAATATGCATGCTGGTCATTTTGAAAAATAACCAATTCCACAAAAAAGACATTACATATACATTACATATGGTATGATATATAAAATTTTCAGCTAAATTCTACACATATACTGTACTAGTATAAAATTTACATAAATAAATGCTATACTTTATATATATAGTGTATACCTCTCTATGACACTTAGGTAATAGTCATTTCTGTAACTGTGATTTCATGGTTCTTTTCTTAGACTAAGATACTATAGTAAGATGATACACTGAAGGTAAACTCTATTATTATATTGAGATGACTCGTGTAACATTACATGTCATGTTCAGCCTTTCTGTGTTTCTTGAGAGCCGAGCTCTTCCAAAACTGTGAACCACAGTCAGGACATTCTCGTGGTTTTCTATCCATGTGGCACTTTTTGTGAGCCCGCAAGTATGACCGAACTCTGAATGCTGCGCCACACTTTTCACACTTAAAAGGCTTTTCTCCCGTGTGTTTGCGCTCATGCACAACAAGTGCTTGTTTCTGTGTAAAGGTTGCATCACAGTACTCACACTTCAGAAGGCCTTTACCAGCATGAGTCTTTTCATGATTATCAAACTGGAATTTATTGCTGAAAGCCTTTTCACAATATTGGCACTGAAATGGCTTTTCATCCACGTGTACACGTTGATGAATAACGTACTGATTGTTAGTCTGGAATGTCTCGTCACAAAACTGACACTGGACGCTCTTTAAGCAAAAGTGACGTTGTATGTGGGCCCTGAGATATACCTTGCTTGTAAACTTTGCCTCGCACACCGTACAAGGATAAGATTTCCCTGTTACAATTATGTGAGTTAATTTATGTGTCATCAAGGCATTCTTATCCAGAAACTGCTTTTGACATATTTCACATTTATTTGGTGGATCATCTACATGGCCCTGAGACTCATCGTTGGCATCTCCCTCCCCTGAAAATGATATTTCTAGTTCTGTGCAGCTGACATTACCGGTGTCTTCCTGACTCACCACTCCGAGCCCATGAACGTTATTGTTTAATGTGCGTTTCACTCTGTGTTTACTTCTCTTCGCATTCTTTGAGACAGATGAGACCGGATTAAAAATTTTCACAAACGGTCCATCCTTACATGTGCGCTTGTAAACGTCAACATCACGATAACGAAAGAGTTCTGCAATGAGGGGAAGTTGATAGATGATGGGCAACACCGTGTTACTGCCTCTGGGGGCGGCGCTCGTCCGTACCTTGTCTCTCTTGCCTCGTCCACCTTTATAACTCACGTGGTTGTCAGTCTGTAGGTCACATTCAGGCTCTAAAATCATGTCACATTCAACACTGAGAAACTCCACAGCATCTGAAATGTCCTCTTGTCTGTCTTCCTGGGATGTCTGACTAACTTCATCCTCCTTGACTATCTCACACACTTCAGTTGCTCTGTCTTCAGAGTTCTGGTCTACCGCCGGGTGCTGGATGTCACACATACTGGGCTGGAATGAGCTTTGTGTATCACTGCCAGACCCGATACTTTTAACTTGATAGTCCATTATGGTGAATGGTCTCTCTGGGCAACCAATAATCCATGAAGCAGCACCATCACTTCACTCTGGTCATAAAATAATACATCAGTAGCAATTTTTAAAGTCATATTATTACACGTTAATAATATCATAGAAAAATGCGATTACTGTACCATTACGAGAACAATTTCTGCTAAAAATTATAAGAAAATAAGAAAATATTGTGATGGAAAGACATTAAGGTAAATTATTTTAATATTGGAATAATACAAAATTAAACAAGTTATGAAAATACTGTAGGTGTTTTAAGGTCTCATCAAATATATTTAATTACCTAAACTACATCTAAACCAAAGCTTCTGGTGAATAAATCGTGACTGAACAAACTATGGTGGCAATGATCCTATATCGTAATATCAGAAATTTTACGGTCCGACTAATTACCCAAATGTACCCAAATATAGCCGGAATGAAGTCAAATAATGGTCCTAGATGAATAAATCGGACTGCCAATCACTTCTCGACTAGTATTTGGTGTCAGAAAGTCACAAAAAATTGGAAAACTTACTTTAACCTGAGTTAATAGATCGCGTGCATGTACCGACGGAGCGAGGAATTACCCAAATGTAGCTGCAATGAAGTCAAATGCTGGTCGTACAAGCATAATTCGGGCTGTGAATCACTTCTCGATTATTATTTGGTGTCATAAAGTAAAAAAAAAATTGGTAAACTTAATTTAATCTGAGTTGTGTTGTGTTAGGTTAGATTAGATTAGAATATATTAGGTTAGGTTAGGTACATGCACTTGATCTATTAACTCAGATTAAATTAAGTTTACCAATTTTTTTTTACTTCGTGACACCAAATACTAGTCGAGAAGTGATTGGCAGTCCGATTTATTCATCTAGGACCATTATTTGACTTCATTCCGGCTACATTTGGGTAATTAGTCGGACCCGAAATTTTAAGGTCACTTTTGAGGCAATAACTCCACAACTTCACTGTACCTTTAACTAATTAATTTACCTTCACCACATCATAGATATTAATAAAACAAATATAAATCCTGAGATTAAACTGACTAAAACCCAACGAGATAATTAACACTACTGTCACCTGACCTTGAATAATAACCTCTTATAATTCTAATTTATCTTCCCTAAGTAATCAATATCTTACTATCACCTCATCATATAATCATAAAAGGTTAACATCAGCTTACCTTAGAGTAAAATAAATAGTAAATAAAGGTAATATGAAGGTAAAAATAGTAATGTTATTGTGTCACAGCAGCCAGACGCCGAGGCCAGCCACATCAACACAAGGCTTTTTAAATACAGGTGAAGTTATAAGTTTGTACATTGTTATTTACGGTATACTGATTAAATCACTATATTGTTAATACTATTTAACTTAAATATATATTTACGTTAAAGGTACCAAACATTTTATTTGAATTCTGTTGTGATTGTAAAATATAGCTAAATAAGTCTAATATGTAATATGTATATAAAATGTAAATACACTAACTAATCTTCTACAGGTATATAAAATATTAATAGCGTTATTGATAAAGCTATTGGTGTTAATATTAATAATAGTAATGAAATAAAGATCTTAATACATGTGTTATGTCTATGATTTATATACATATAGTTGAGCACATTATGTTCAGCAGTTTATGAATCGTTCACATAATTCTACTGTAAAGTGAAAAGGTCAATAACCTCTCTTGTTCTTCCTCACAGACACTTGTATAACACAGGACACCTCATTAAAAAGAAAAAGATACGTAACTGCCACAGAAAACACATTTCCCTCTAAATTACCACAGGGGGAACATGTGTATTCCCTCTTTCCATGTGTTCTGTGTAGAGGGCTATAATTATTTATGAAGTGTTGTAAACTGTATTGATATGTATCTGTGAAGCTATTTGGGTATTTTAGACATTTAAAAGGTTCCCCTCCTCTGTGACTTCTCTTCTGTGAGGACCGCCATTAAAGGGGTATTACTCCTTGTCATCTTTTCACATATATAAAATTACTTTAACAAACAAAAATTTGACGACACTTGAAAGGTTTTCCTTTGTGTGTAAAGTAAATTTAATTGGTTCTTTAAACAGCCGTACACTACACACATTATTATTGGTGGTAATGCAAGTACCTCTTACGAATATATCAAGGGTTCGAGACCTCCAGTGTGACCAAACATCACAGGTTCTAAGGTGACCTGGGAGTGGTAGTTCTAAAATGACCTGGTAGTGACATTACTAGGGTAACTTATCAACACAACACTAGGGGTGACGACAGAGAGGAGAAGACTTGAGGATACCTGTGTTAGAAGTGCATTCGAAATAAAAACTGGAATTTAATTATGCAATATCTATATCTGGAAATAAAGTCTGGAATCCCCTTTTCCTTTATTTTTGAATATTTTTCCTGGAAGTGAATAGAACATTATTTTTTCCCATTTTCCTTCCATATATTATTTCAGTCTTTATTCCTGGAAATAGAATAAGGAATATTATCTCAACATTTTGTCCTGGAAATAAATGCTGGAACATATTTCTTAACATACTCTTCTGGAAATTAATTCGAAAATATATCTTTCACCCGTTTACCTGGAAATAAAATACTGGCACATAATTTCTCGATTTTTTCCAAGAAACCAAATCTGGAATATTTTCGTTGCCCCTTTCTTGGAAATATAAATCTGGAACGTGTTTTCCTGTGTTAAGTTTTATGACGCTTAATAATTTTTTTAGTATAATCGGCGTCTATATTCCGGTGAGTCTGATATGAGTCTAAATAATTGTTTGTCTACTTATTTTTTTAGTCTAATAAATTGTTTGAGTAATCAATATCAACAACAACAATAACAAAACAAATAACAATAATAAACAATCAAAATAACAAACAATAACAAAGACAATAAACAATAGCAAACAATAACAAATACAATAACAATAGACAACAATAACAAAGACAACAAAAATAGCAAACAATAACAAAGACAGCAAACAATATCAAACAATAACAAAGATAACAAACAATATCAAACAATAACCATAACAAACAAAGACAAACAACACCCCCAACAAGTTAGGGTCTGGCAGCTTAGACAAACTCAAGTGAAAATCGTTTTCTGAAGCCTCGGGCACCTTTGAGTGCACCCTTCCTTCCTTCCTTCAATCCCTCCTTCCATTTCTTCCTTCCTACCTTCACTCGCTTTATTCCTTCCTTCTTTCCTTCCTTCCTTCCTTCCTTCCTTCCCTTCCTCTACTTCCTTCCTTCCCTTCCTCTACTTCCTTCCTTCCTTCCCTTCCTACACTCCCTTCCTTCCTTCTACTAACCCTTCTCTCTTCCTTCCCTCCTCACTAGCACTCCCTCCCTTCCTCCCTCCCTCCCTCCCTCCCTCCCTCCCTCCCTTCCCCCCTTCATCTCCAGGTTTTTGTATTATTCACCAAGTTGACACTGGGCAAAGACTTGGAACCAGCACGAAGAAAGAAGGAAGGAAGGAAGGAAGGCAGGAAGAAAGGTACAAGTAGGTTAATTAAGACACAGGTACAGGTAAGCTAATTAAGACACAGGTACAGGTAAACTAATTAATCCACAGGTAGAGATAGACTGAAATTCCCCTCCCTAACCAAACCTAACCTAAATACAACATCATCCCGCAGTACACTATAGCCACACATCTCTGAACACATGAAACACAAGCAAACTACCCAGGTGAGTCGGTTCACTTTAATCCCAGGTGAAGTTGTTCGCTGAAGAGACAAGGGATCGAACCCGGGACCTTGAAATCTATCTCAGGTAGGATGGTACCTGAACCCCCGCTCACCCACCCTCGAGGTTCAAGTATCAGAAAAGGTTTGGATTGTCATTGTTTTGTGATCTTTCTCATACATACATACATACATACATACATACATACATACATACATACATACATACATACATACATACATATATCAAGACATATATGCATACATACATACATACATACATGGAGAAATGTGCATATATAAGTATTGCTCATTTACAGACATACACATGCACAACAAGCACACCTTCATGCAAGATAAACACACACACACACACACACACACACACACACACACACACACACACACACGGTCATACAACATTCACTACACATAATGGTCTACTGGTTGAGGTGAAAGTTTTGCTTTAAGACAATTTTTTTAAACGTCTTTCTCACTTAACTTTAACCTTCTCTCTCTCTCACACACACACACACACACACACACACACACTTTCGCTCTCACTTTCTCTTTTCTATCTCTTTCTCTCTCAGCTGTGGTAAACTGTAGAGAGAGAGAGAGAGAGAGAGAGAGAGAGAGAGAGAGAGAGAGAGAGAGAGAGAGAGAGAGAGAGAGAGATTGCTTCAAGGTGTGTACAAGGCCTGTGTACCTGTTATTCTCATACCAGGAGCCTAGGCCTACGTTTATTCCCTCCCTCCCTCCTTCCCCTCCTCTCTCCCTCCCTCCCTTCCTCCCTCCCTTCCTTCCTCCCTTCCTCCCTACTACTTACCTAACTTCACCCCTCCCTCACTAACTACCTTCCATCCTCCCCACCTACCTCCCTACCTACCTAACACTTACATAGATAAACACACAATGCCCCCCTCTCTCTCTCTCTCTCTCTCTCTCTCTCTCTCTCTCCCATCAAGGCCCACTGTCATCTGCCTCTGAACGACTGTCATTTAATCTCAAGCGTGTGTGTGTATAGACATTATTTCTACTGTAACTCATTTATAGGTGTTGTTTACGTGGACAGGTGTGTTGTTTACGTGGACAGGTGTGTTGTTTACGTGGACAGGTGTGTTGTTTATCTGGACAGGTGTGTTGTTTACCTGGACAGGTGTGTTGGTGTAGGAGACGTAGACAGCAGTTGGCTGAGCGTTGGAATAATGAACCTTAAATTATTCACTAGTTTACTTTGCCCCCTCTCCTTCAATTTCTCCTTCCCTCTCTTCCTTCTCTCCTTCCCTCCCTTCCTCCTTTCCTCTATTCCTTCTCTCCTTCCCTCTCCTTCAATTTCTCCTTCCCTCTCTTCCTTCTCTCCTTCCCTCCTTCATTCCTTCCAACCCTCTCTCTTCCTGCTACTGAAACAACGCCAAGCCTTCTTCCTCCTCCCCTCCTTCCATCCTCCTCCTCCTCCTCTCTAACGACCTTCTCTTCCTCCCCTCCTCTTCCTTCTCCTCTCTAACCCCAAGTCTCCTTCCTCTTCTCTCGCTCCCCTCTCCCCCACCTTGTCAACAGAGGGGCTGGAACAAGTCATATAGAACAGCTCTCACAGGAACACAATTTGTCACCAACTTCTGAACAACTCGAGTGATTTGGATAGACCGTCTGATATATTCCTTCGATATCATCAAAAAACCGTAACTTATAAACAACCTAACCTAACCTAACCTAACCTAACCTAACCTAACCTAACCTAACCAAGTATGATCTCTGTACCTCTCTCTTCCCCAGGTGTGTTGAGGTAAAGGTTAATTAATTAAGGTAAATCCAGGTATACTACTATTGTCCTCCCTCTCTAGCCTCTTCCTCGGTCTGTGTGTACTGAGGAAATTTACTAATTCATTACATGTACTCTGTTAGTAGTTTAAGTTGGGAGGGGTCATCCACACACACCCACACACACACACACACACACACACACACACACACCCACACACACACACACACACACACACAGCCTAAGTTAATGCACCGACTGGGAGTTATTATATTATAAAAAGTTAAAATCCATCTCACACTCTTGATGTCCAGTTAGGGGCGGTGTGGATATAGTATACTGAATAGTGAGACTTTAGGAAGCAAAAAGACGCACCGGTATGACACTGTCTCGCCATCAATTCCAGCAACAGGGATTCGAACTGGTGGCCGTTGGGTGAGGAGTCGAATACTTTATCCACGCCCATATTTCACATTTCAAGCTGTATATTTAATAGTGTTAACCTGAGCACCTGAAGATTGGGCACCCTGGCTTATTTACCCTGATCATTAAATAGGTTAGGTTGAGAGAGAGAGAGAGAGAGAGAGAGAGAGAGGCAACATATCAACATTTAAGTGACACATTATAACGACATGAAGATCCACTCTCCCTCACAGCCTCCACCCTCTCCCCCACCTCTCCCCCACCTGTCCCCACCACTCTCCTCTATACCATCTCCACCTTTTCCTCCACCCTCTTCTCCATTCTCAGTACAAAATGCAGTTTCTGTGTTAGGTGTGTGTGTGTGTGTGTGTGTGTGTGTGTGTGTGTGTGTGTGTGTGTGAGAAGATAGGTGGTAATGTGCAGTAGGTCACACACACACACACACACACGACCCCCAAGATGAACACTGGAGAGATATTCCTGTTGATTTAACCTTTGAAAACATTTGTATTTCTGCCTCAGCTGACGACCAAGACTCAGGTGAATCTCTCGCCAGGTAAGAAAGTCCTATCCTGTCTTACTGAGGTGGAAGGCCTCCTGAAGAAGAAGAAGAAGAAGAAGAAGAAGAAGAAGAAGAACCTACCTCAAACGTCTGTGTGCGTGTGTGTGTGTGTGTGTGTGTGTGTGTGTGTGTGTGTGTGTGTGTGTGTGTGTGTGTGTGTGTGTATTATGTCACAACAACTCCTTACATGAGTTCGATAATAATCAGTGTCTTGTGGTGTACTAATGACGCAGAAGTTATGGCATCTAAGGGCTTTGTTGTGGCGCAGCGGGAGAGTTGACCGCTGTTATAGTGCTTGGAGAGAGAGAGAGAGAGAGTGTGTTGGCGCTCCCTTTGTTTCCCCGTCTCTCCATCTTTCTCCCTTCTTCTCTATGCTTCTCTTTTCTTCCTTCCTCCTCCACCTCTTTCCTTCTCTCCTTCCACTTCTCCTCTTCCTTCTTCCCTGCCTCTCTCTCCCTCCCTCCTCCCTGTCTCTCACCACAAGTGTACAACGCCTACATCACATTACACCCGACGGAGCTTCACTTAGCACTGTCTTGTCCCGAGTACCGCCTCGGTCAATGGCTCTTCCCTGATGGTTGAATTATTACGTTTATCTTACATGATTTAGCTCTTAAGGTAGAGGAGGATGGTTGATGTGTGTGTGTGTGTGTGTGTGTGTGTGTGTGTGTGTGTGTACATACAGTAAAATATTCAGTATGTTGCGGCTTAAATAATTCATGAACCCCAAACATGCCTGAGCGCTGACTCACAAAGACTCACAAAGACTCACAGAGACTCATAACAACTCACAGATGCTTAAAACTTCTCACAATGTATGTATGTATGTATGTAAGTATGTATGTATGTATGTATGTATGTATGTATGTATGTATGTATGTATGTGTGGACAGTCACAGGTCAGTTAGTGAGACACAAATGGCTCAGCCGCCGGTGTACACGGAAATACTTTTGTACAATATTTTGTTTAGAATAAAAATTAGAGAAATTAATCATCTTTATGGCGCTGTAACAGACGTGAACTGGCTCTCAAAACTCGGAGAGAGAGAGAGAGAGAGAGAGAGAGAGAGAGAGAGAGAGAGAGAGAGAGAGAGAGAGCCAAGATTAAGTGTTTGTTTACATTCGGTAATACAATCTTATGACGTCATTCTAGTAGTCAATACATGTCAATTATTTACCAGTGAGTCAGTTATTTACCAGTGAGTCAGTTATTTACCAGTGAGTCAGTTATTTACCAGTGAGTCAGTTGTTTTCCAGTGAGTCAGTTATTTACCAGTGAGTCAGTTATTTACCAGTGAGTCAGCTATTTACCAATGAGTCAGTTATATACCAGTGAGTCAGTTATTTACCAGTGAGTCAGTTATTTACCAGTGAGTCAGTTTTTTAGCAGTGACTGACTCAAAGCACTGCAGTTATGAGGTATCGCAATGAAAGAAGAAAAAAAATGTTGAATGAAAAAAATTGTCGCTTCATATGTAAATGAGAAACGAATTTTAGGCATTTTTTTAATACTTAAATTACTGCCTTAGGTTAAATGTGCCTTGTAGAGAGAGAGCGAGAGAGAGAGAGAGGGAGAGAGAGAGAGAGAGAGAGAGAGAGAGAGAGAGAGAGAGAGAGAGAGAGAGAGAGAGAGAGAGAGAGAGAGAGAGAGAGAGAGAGAGGGAGAGAGAGGTAATCACTCCTTCATCTTTCACTGGAGGTAATTTGTGGTAAGAATCAGTGAGAATCGTGGCCCGTGTGAGTACAAATACGATGAGTCGAAGTTATTTAGTGATGCTCTTATGTAATGTGTTGTGTTAATGGTCGACTGGGGAGGTATTACCACAACTTTAATGGTGAGGGGTTAAAAATAGTGTGTGTGTGTGTGTGTGTGTGTGTGTGTGTGTGTGTGTGTGTGTGTGTGTGTGTGTGTGTGTGTGATGAATGGATGGTATAATTGCTCACGTGAAGATTAGGCATCCCAGCTTATTTCACCGTAAGATTAAACACCCTAACCGTAGCCTAACCTAACCTAGGCTAACCTAACCTAAGATAACTTAACCTAACTTAGCCTAACCTAACCTAACCTAAGCTAACCGTAACCTAGCCTAACCTAAGCTAACCGTAACCTAGCCTAACCTAAGCTAACCTAACCTAACCAAACCAGGCAGTCTTAACACACTCGCCTCATAAATAAGACGAAATAGAATTCATGAGAAAATGCCAATACAAGAAGTGTTGCATAATTCCGCCAGTGTTGTGTTGCGTGTATTGAGAGAACGTCGATATACTGATGGTCCTGCCAGCGTGTGTCAGCCCGTCGCCACACAAGGATGAAAGTGTCAGGAGAGTGTCAGCCCACAGCCACACAGGGAGGAGAGTGTCAGGAGAGTGTCAAACCACAGCCACACAGGGAGGAGAGTGTCAGCCCGTCGCCACACAAGGATGAAAGTGTCAGGAGAGTGTCAGCCCACAGCCACACAGGGAGGAGAGTGTCAGGAGAGTGTCAGCCCACAGCCACACAGGGAGGAGAGTGTCAGGAGAGTGTCAGCCCACAGCCACACAGGGAGGAAAGTGTCAGGATTGTGTTAAGATGAGGCCACACAGGGATTAGAGTGTCAGGAGTCAGGATGAAGCCACACAAGCGGGAGAGTGTCAGGAGAGTGTCAGCCCGCCGCCACACAAGGGAGAGTGAATGAGAGAGTGAATGAGAGAGTGAGTGAGAGAGAAAACGTGACTATCACAGGTGAATCAACTTTGTGAGCAGAAGATGAATAATTATGAGCCGTGTTAGTGATGTGTGTGACTCTCTCTCTCTCTCTCTCTCTCTCTCTTTATATAAATTTCTCCTTCATTGTTATTTTTATTTTTTGCATTGTTTTGTTTACATCTCACTCTGTTTACATCTAGAGAGCGTGACTGAGGGGTGAAGGGCTGCAGGGAGATAATGTTTACACGTTGATAACAATTAATACCCGTTTTACGATATTTCTCCCTTGTTTAATATTTCCAGGTTATAAAAAATCTCAAGGGAACGAGGGATTACTATAATGGGGCAGGTAGTAAACACCATTTTAACCTCCATTGGGAAAATGAGTGAAATTAAGTCTGGTGGAAAATTTACTCACTGACTACTAACTGCGTCGTAAAATTGTTGCCATAAATCACGACATATTTCTCGTAAAAAAAGAAAAAAAAAGAAAAAAAAGAAAATTGATATTATATTTTCCTCTACACGTAAATCATCAACTAACACACTTCAACAATTATTAATTTTAAATTTTATAAATATATTGTAGTTGACAGTTTTCTCTAATGAAAATATTTAAATAATGTTTGTACTGTAAATAGTTTTCGTAAATAATGAATTGATTTGTGGCAACACTTTATTGGCCCCGCCCTCATGAGCTTCCCGCTTAGTGACGTCACAATTTAAAGTTTTGATTTAAACCTCCAATCGGTGTTATTTACGCTTCATGGCCGAGCTGATTTAAATGGCACTAAACCTGACAACTCTAATTGCCACTAAATGTTCAGGGGTTAAATGTCACCTGGCTGTCAGGGCTTTGAGTGCCCCTGACACCCACAGATTAAATACCACCAGAACTCACTTTAAATACCACCAGACACTCACATTAAATGCCACCAGACACGCACTTTAAATGCCACCAGACACTCACATTAAATGCCACCAGACACTCACATTAAATGCCACCAGACACTCACATTAAATGCCACCAGACACTCACTTTAAATGCCACCAGACACTCACTTTAAATGCCACCAGACGTCCGGAGCTTAAATACCACTGGCACAGGACACGTGAGGTTGCAACAGCTGATTTTTATTTACAAACATACAACTCAGCTGATATATAATATGTATCGTTTACCAATAATAGCAAACGTTTGATCTTTCATACACCAATATTAACATCTCTCCAGCGGCTGATTCTTTCTTTAAAAATGTCAACAACAGCTGGTGTCTTGCTTACCACCAATGACAGCAGTTCTTCCTTTGTTTACCAACATCAAAAACAGCTGATACTCAGTTTACAAACACCAATACCAGTAATAACTCAATTCTGACGATATTCTGGCTTGTTCATTCCAGTTGAAAATATTCTTAATTAAACAGACGACAAATTAAACATTAAAGGGACTCGTTTTAGTTTTAATATTGATAAATCCAGCTACTAATTTGCATATGAAGGGAGGAATGCGATGGCTCCAATATGCTTTTTTATTGATGCCCGGATAGCTCAAGTAATGTTTCATCACGTTATTGCACTAAACAAGGTTCCTTTTAATAACTGACGTTTATTGACAGCCAAAAATGCCTTAATTACATTGCTTGCATTATACGAAACGAAAAATGGCTCTTTGACTGAAAATTGTATTGACTAACAGTATTCATGTCAACTAGCTCTCTCTCTCTCTCTCTCTCTCTCTCTCTCTCTCTCTCTCTCTCTCTCCGAGTTTTGTGAGCCAGTTCACGTCTGTTACAGCGCCATAAAGATGATTAATTTCTCTAATTTTTATTCTAAACAAAATATTGTACAAAAGTATTTCCGTGTACACCGGCGGCTGAGCCATTTGTGTCTCACTAACTGACCTGTGACTGTCCATACATACATACATACATACATACATACATACATACATACATACTTACATACATACATACATACATACATACATACATACATACATACATACATACATACATACATTGTGAGAAGTTTTAAGCATCTGTGAGTTGTTATGAGTCTTTGTGAGTCTTTGTGAGTCAGCGCTCAGGCATGTTTGGGGTTCATGAATTATTTAAGCCGCAACTTACTGAATATTTTACTGTATGTCCACCTGTGTTATTGTCTCTCTCTCTCTCTCTCTCTCTCTCTCTCTCTCTCTACATCGGCTTTTATATGTCTCTCTTTGCCTGTCTATATCCTCTACTGTGTCTGTCTCTGTCTCTGTCTGTGTGTGTCTGTCTGTCTGTCTTGACGTACAAAGCAAAGTCTCATAATCGGTGCATGACTCTTATCCCTTCCTTCCTCTCCTTTCTTCTCCATTTCCTCCTCTATACCTCTTCCTCCTTCACCTGCTCTTCCCCTCTTCCTATCATCACAGAACAAAGAACAAAATCTATAATAACTTCCTTTCTTCTTCTTCTTCTTCTTCTTCTTCTTCTTCTTCTTCTTCTTCTTCTTCTCATCGTATTTTTGTGTTTTTGTTGTTTATGTCTTGTTTATGTTATGTCACCACTACCACCATTATCACCACTACCACTACTACCATCATCACTACTACCTTCATCACTACCAAAGCAACACACACACACACACACACACACACACACACATCAACCATCCTCCTCTACCTTAAGAGCTAAATCATGTAAGATAAACGTAATAATTCAACCAACAGGGAAGAGCCATTGACCGGGGCGGTACTCGGGACAAGACAGTGGTAAGTGAAGCTCCGTCGGGTGTAATGTGATGTAGGCGTTGTACACTTGTGGTGAGAGACAGGGAGGAGGGAGGGAGAGAGAGGCAGGGAAGAAGGAAGAGGAGGGAAGGAGATAAAGAGAGAGGATGAATAAGGAGAGTAAGGAGGAAGAGGAGGAAGTTGAAGGAAGGAAAGAAGGAAGAGATAGAAAAGAGGGAGATAAGGAATACTATTGAATCACTCGAAATAGGAGGAAGGGGAGGAAAGAGGAAAGGGGTGAAGATGAGGAAGGAGGGAAGAGGGGGAAGGTGGAGGCGTCTGGTGGAGGCTGTGAGGCAGAGTGGATCTTCATGTAGTTATAATGTGTCACTTAAATGTTGATATGTTGCCTCTGTCTGTCTGTCTGTCTGTCTGTGTCTGTCTGTCTCTGTCTCTCTGTCTGTCTGTCTGTCTCTGTCTGTCTGTCTACCCATATTCTATAATAATAATAATAATAATAATAATAATACCAACACTAAAAATAATAACAATAACACAACCACCACTACTACTACTACTACTACTACTAACAACAACAACTACAAGGTAAATAAACCAAAACCTTCTCAACAGCTGAAGGAAAAACGAAATCTGTTCCCATCAACACAGAGAGTGAAAATGTGGTGTCGCTGTTCTCTCCAAAAAAACGAAAATTATCCACCAACTCGTCACATCAAACTTACATAATTCAAAAGCTTCTCCTGATTTACATAACAAATTAGCCGAGATTACCCAAGTTTACCAGGGGATTAGAGGAAGGGATTAATGATTTAAACCGGGATTTATTGCATAGTTCAGCGTGATCTTTCTTTTTCGTATCAATGTATAAGGGGGATTTACGGAGAGAGAGAGAGAGAGACAGCTCCTTCTCTCTCTCCTATTCCCTCCGTCGACTCAATTACCACGCACAGAAAAACACATTAAAGCCTCCTCTTATGACCCATTTACCTCCCAATTACACCCAATTTCACTTGCTTTAAAACATCACCCTATTAGAGTCTTCATGATTTTGCCAATTATTAGTCTCTCACTGCCTCAACAATATTTCAATTATATGTTTTATTAGTCAAATTGGTACAGCTCAAATAAATCACCAATTACCTCTAAATAGTCATGCCAATTACAATTAACTCAGTGACTTAATAATCATCCATTTATATATAGAAAGTCTAGCCAATTACAGTAGATGAGGCTTCAATAAAGTGCCAATTAGAGATAGATAGTTTCTGCCAATTACAACTAACTCATTGCATCACTAATCAGACAATTACGGATAGAAA
>NW_024722158.1:5862222-5894722 GCF_018991925.1 Homarus americanus
CTTCCTCTTTTAATCTTACTGTTCTTTATCTTCTTCTGCCTCTTCTTCTTTTTCTACCTCCTCCTCCACCCTTCTCTTCATCTTTATTCATTCTTTCGTTTATCTTCTACTGTACAAGTCTTTCCTTTCTTACCCTTCCTTGTTACGCACTCTTTATCCTTCCCTCCCTCCTCCTCCTCCTCTTCCCTTTTCTTCTTCTCCTTCAATGTCTTTTGTTTTAACTATTCCATGCCAGTCCTCGTTTGGTTTTTCTCTTTATTCCCATTTTCTATAATTCCCTCGTCTATTTATTTATTTCATCTTTTTCATTCCTTTCTTTCTTTCTTTCTTTCTTTCTTCCTCCCTCCCTCCCTTCCTTCCTTCCTTCCTTCCATCCCTCCTTCCTTCCTTCCTTCCTTTCTTCCTTCCTTCCTTTCTTCCTCCCTCCCTCCCTTCCATCCATCCATCCTTCCATCCCTCCTTCCTTCCTTTCTTCCTTCCTTCCTTTCTTCCTCCCTCCCTCCCTTCCATCCTTCCTTCCTTCCTTCCTTCCTTCCTTCCTTCCTTCCTTCCATAATTCCTTCCTTTGTCCTGTATGATACATGTCTTTGTCTTGCGTCAACTTGGTGAATAATACAACAACCTTGAGTGAGTTGTGGAGGCGAGGGGAAGGAAGGAAGGAGGGAAGGAAGGAAGGAAGGAAGGAGGGAAGGGGGAGGAAGAAAGGAAGGATGGAAGGAAGGAAGGAAGGAGGGAAGGGGGAGGAAGAAAGGAAGGATGGAAAGATAGATAGATAGACAGACAGACAGACAGACAGACAGACAGATAGACAGACAGCTAGATAGATAGATAGATAGATAGATTGTCCCCAACTAGGCTTCAACCTTGAACTCTACCTACATGAGTTGGAGGACGACCTTTGACCTAGTATGACCTCTCACTTACAGGGGTTGGATGGCTACCTTGCTTGACCTAGTTACCTCCATGACCTCCCACATATACTGGCTGAAGGATGATCTTTGACCTTCTAGTGAC
The DNA here is from genome assembly GCF_018991925.1 of Homarus americanus. Classification (NCBI taxonomy): domain Eukaryota; kingdom Metazoa; phylum Arthropoda; class Malacostraca; order Decapoda; family Nephropidae; genus Homarus; species Homarus americanus. Next base: position 5,863,237 of record NW_024722158.1, read on the forward strand.
ACCTATGACCTCGTTTGACCTAGTGACCTCGACCTTTCACCACGAGGGGAAAAAATAAACAAAAGGTTTGCTTAAAGAGGCTAACGTGTTATTTGTTGAAGCAGATGTGTGTGAGTGTGTGTGTGTGTGTGTGTGTGTGTGTGTGTGTGTGTGTGTGTGTGTGTGTGTGTGTGTGTGTGTGTGTGTGTGTGTGTGTGTGTGTGTGTGTGTGTGTGTTTGCGTTTATCTAGTATCTGTCCGTCTTATAAATTAGCCTCTCTCTCTCTCTCTCTCTCTCTCTCTCTCTCTCTCTCTCTCTCTATCTATCTATCTATCCATCCATCTATCTATCCATCTATCTATCCATCTATCTATCCATCTATCCATCTACCAGCCGCCCCTCCCTCACCACCATCAACAAAAATATACAACAAACTGAAGAAAAATACACAACTGTCTCATGAAGTTTGTCAGTCTGTCAATGTATGTATGTATGTATGTATGTATGTATGTATGTATGTGACGTAGGGTTGGTGGGTTGGGGGTAGTGGGCAAATGTGGGGTGGGTTATAGGGTAGTGGGCAAGCTCTCACAGTCCCACACCACTGCTCATCATTACACTGTGTAAATTTGCCCTAGCGGAACACAAAGCCCTGCCTCGCCTCCTCCCGCCCACTTACCTCCTCCCGCCCACTCACCTCCCACCCACTCACTCCCTCTCACCCACCCACTCACTCCCCTCTCACCCACCCACTCAGCAACTCTCAAATGGAATTCACGTCCTGAAATTTGTCGTCACTCTAAAGGTATTACTTACAGTAGTTCGAGATGATAGTGATGATGGTGGTAGTGGTGATGGTGGTGATGGTGGTGATGGTGGTGATGGTGGTGATGGTGATGATGGTGATGATGGTGGTGATGGTGGTGATGGTGGTGATAGTGGTGATGGTGGATGCAGGTGGAGGGACAGGTGGTGGACAGATGGTAGGATAGATGTGGTGATGATGTAGATGATGGTAGATGGTAAGGATGGTGGGAGAAGATGATGTGGGTGATGGTGGTGATGGTGGAGAAGATGGTGGTGGACAGGTGATGGTGGTGGATAGGCATGATGGTGGCAGATGGTGGTGATGGTGGTGATAGGTGATATGATGATGGTGAAGAGAAAAGATGGTGATGATGGTGATGATGGTGATGGTGGTGATGATGATGATGCATATAATGGTGATGTAGACTGATGTAATTCCAATATAAAACTCTACACTGTAACATAAATAGACAATCATAACACTATAACACCACATCCTCACTTCACCATAACTGACACTACAGGTATATATATATATACGACTTATATTACCGAAAAATCATACCCTGTACCCACATCTAGGTCATAAATGTGAGTTAGAGCAGATCAATGCCAATATCAAGACAGATTCATCACTTCTGAACACACACACACACACACACACACACACACACACACACACACAGTATCTTCACGGAGAGGGTCGATAAAATATGTCAAAATGAACACTATGACTCCTGTTGTCTCGGTAGGGTTGTCAAAAGCCTTCGTCCATTGTGTCATATTGTTTCAACATATAATCGTGAGGATAATATATGGCGGGTGTTACATAAATAATACCCTGGCATCATACACCAGTGCAAAATTAATGTAAATATACAACTAAATCACCGTTTGGTTGTGTAGTTCTGTCATACATGTGGTTTATACTTGTTCAAGCTTAATGTACTGTATTTATGTCAACAACTTCTTAAATTACTTTATTGGTTCATATATACTTCTCCTTAGTTAAGTGTTAAGTTTATAAGTGTTAAGAATCAAGTCACTACAACTCTATCACGCCACACAATCACTGAGTCATCTGGCCAATCAGGAACTACAATCACAATCCTCTTTCAACTATCTGGTCAATCAGGAAGTATTACCACAATTCCCTCTCAACTATCTGGTCAATCAGGAACTACAATAACTCCTCTATAACCATCTGGCCAATCAGGTGACCCTCTTTCCTTTGTTTACGTGGTTCAACCTCGCTATTGGCTGAAGCGGGTAACACGTCACAGGGACTCTGGATATAAAACACCGAGGAAATGTTTTATTTTCCTAAAACCAACAAATAAAATGGAGAAAAAACCTCCCACTCTGTTTTTTTTTAATTTCCTTACATGAAAGTGCGGGAGGCTACATCAGTCTGTCTGCGTGTCTGTCCTCAGCCACGAGAAAATATTTAACATAACAAAAAAAACTTTGAGAATTAGGATCGTATTTTAAACCTCTTACTGAACACGAAAACATAGGCCTAAAACCCCACAGCGTCTGACAAAACACCAATGACTATTCAGGTAATGCATAATCGCAGGCTGTGATTGGTCGACACGTCAGGGCTGATGACACAGAGGGGAGTTTCGCGATGAGAAAGTTGACGTTTTGCCTCTGTTACCCAAAAATCCGCCAAATGTTTAAAGAAAAGACAAAGAGTAAAAAAAAAGTAGGTACAAGTAACAAAAAGTAAAAAAGCAAATAAAGACGGTTGACGCTGTGTCATAAAACTCTTTTTGTTACTACTGTTTTACATATCCCCAGAGGCCGAGGGAGGGGGTAGGGAGGGACTTAAAGGGGTGGAGGAGGAGGAAGATGATGAAGAGAAGAGTGCAAGCAAGTGATATTCTCTTCCTCTGGCATAACATACTCATTGTTCTGCTCTCTCTCTCTCTCTCTCTCGTTGTCTCTGGCAGTCTCTCACTCTCTTTCTCTCTCTGGCTGTATATCTGTCTGTCTCTCTCTCTCTCTCCACATTTTCAACCACACCAACTTTTCCTTCACACTTAAAAACACTCCCCTCCCCATCTAGTTATTATATGTCTTATTTATATCACTTATGTTATTTGTATATTATTTGTAATTCGAGACCCATTCCCCAAATATGTAACTGTATATTTTCTGTCTTCTGGCTGCCAAGCTCTTTCAATAAACCGTTAATTATTATTATTATTACACACACCTCACCCACCTACCCACACTCCACCACAAACACACCTACCCACACATCCACCACAAACACACCTACCCACACATCCACCACAAACACACCTACCCACACACCCACACACGCGCCCACACACTTCAAAGCTATATATTTCCAGCTGTGTCATATCTGTACAGCTAAAGTCGCCATCTCTCCCAGCCATCGACCTTCAACGTATTGCTGTTTCATTTACATTCACCACAAAACGAAATTGAACTGACAGTCGTTGATATGTTTTTCACGTTTAGATGTGTAAAATATTTTATGGTTTCGTGGTTATTATGGGCGTGTGTGTGTGTGTAGAAGAGAGAGAGGAGATGAGCGAGCATTGCGCCATTATCTATGCTGATACAATCATAAATACCTTATCTCTCTCTCTGTAATAATTCAACGCAATATTAAACCCAGGACACATAATATCGACGTTTATATCCCACAAAATTTATCCCAGGAGAGACTACGTGTCCGGTGTTAATATTAAACATTATAACGAGACGAGTGTTTATTTTAACATAATAAAAGTCAGAGAAAAACATGAAGATTTTTGTGTTTATATATATACAGATGAGACGTCAACTATATACATCAATGGTAATGTTTCTACTCGCAAAATATATATGAATGTTTAATACTAGATTAACAGATAGTAACAGATGTGTTTATACAAGAATAATTATATTGACAAGAGGAATGTTTATGCCAACTCAATTTACATCACACAAATGTTTATGCTAACTCAATTTACATAAGACAAATGTGTATTTTTCGTTGTTCCAGTGAGGGAAAAAAAGGTTAATTATACTCATATCAGACTCAAAGGAGTACACCCCCCGGCCATACTGGGGAAAAAAATACTACAGAATCATACAATCTCGCTTAATTCATAGGGAAATATACTCAGGGTTTTATATATAACAAAATGGGAAAATAGGAAAAATGGCGGTCATTGGAAAATATGTTCTGGGTAAATTTCAGGAAAAAAAACCTAACCTAACCTAACCTAACCAAACCTAACCTAACCTAGGGTGTCTATGACGAGGCAACACATTCTGGGACAAAGCTGACGGGAATAGCACTTTGTTGCCCCCAAGCGTAAATAAGAAGTTTAATTGGTCCTCCTCCCACTACCCCCCGAGTCACCCTAAAGTTGTTCATCCATAAAGGTGGTTTTTGTGATGTGTGGTTTGATCTGTGTAGGATGGGCTCTCTCTCTCTCTCTCTCTCTCTCTCTCTCTCTCTCTCTCTCTCTCTCTCTCTCTTTTTTTCTCTCTGATGTTAATAATGATTCTGTGTTTTAAAGTTATTTTAACCCGTATGTTACCGTATTTATGGCATTCTCAATCCTGATATATGTAATTTTTTTAAGGGGTTGTGAATGTGTGTGTGTGTGTGTGTGTGTGTGTGTGTGTGTGTGTGAACAGAGCACACACACACACACACACATGGCTTCCCTCTAGGTGTCAACATCGTCCGTCTCTTGGAATAATATTTTTTTTTACAATGGTTTTCTCTCAATGGCCGCATACCGGAAGGGCTTCACGCCTCATTCAGTCCTTGTAAACCTGACGACATTTGAGAGTTGTTTTTCATTGTATTGTGTTATAGTGTTGTATGGTGTGGTGTTGTATTGTGTGGTGTTGTGTGGTGTGGTGTTGTGTGGTGTTATGTGGTGTTATAGTGTGTGGTGTTGTATTGTGTTATAGTTTATGGAGTTGTATGGTGTTGTATTGTGTTATAGTTTATGGAGTTGTATGGTGTTGTATTGTGTTATAGTGTTTATGGTGTTGTATGGTGTTGTATGGTGTTGTATTGTGTTATAGTGTTTATGGTGTTGTATGGTGTTGTATTGTGTTATAGTGTATAATGTGTGGTGTTTTATTGTGTTATAGTGTGTGGTATTGTATTGTGTTGTGTTGTGTTGGTGTTGTGTTGCGTTACAGTGCGTGGTGTTGTATTACCGTGTATAATGTTTTAATAGTACCCCCTGACAGAGAGAGAGAGAGAGAGAGAGAGAGAGAGAGAGAGAGAGAGAGAGAGAGAGAGAGAGAGAGAGAGAGAGAGAGAGAGAGAGAGATATGCAATATAAATCATACTATATAAATTCACATATATACATTATTTGGTATTTCTTTATGAGTTTATCCATTATTACTTTCTCTCTCCTTCATTCTAGTTTCATGTTCTCTCTCCCTCTCTCTGTTCTTCTTCTCCATTTCTCCATTTATTCTACCTTTCCTACCTTCATTCCAACTCTCGTTCTCTGTCTCTCATTTCTCCTCCACCTCTCCATTTCCTCCACCTTCCCTCTATTCATTCCAATTCTCTTTCTGTCTCTCTCTCTCCCTCCTCCTCCTTCTCTCTCCTTCTTCTTCTCCCCCAACCTCTCCATTTTCTCTCTACCTTCCCTCCATCCCTCCCTCCGGACTCCAATCTCCAGTAATTTGGCCAATCACTTAGGTTCAGCTGAGCGACAAATGAATGCATAACCTCAGGCACGGAAGAAAAAAGAGCAATTTCTCTGAGGCTGGCGGTCAATTCACAGAAATAATCAAAGAGGAAATTGCGTAGAGTGGCCGCATTTGGTGGAAAATCCAATAAAACCTGACAGTATTGGGCTGGTTGAAGGCACCCCCCCCCCTACCCACCCCACCCACATACTGGACATTGTGGGTGGGGTCTGGGGGCAGAGGTGTTTGACGGTCTTGACGGGGTGTGGTGTTTAGGGGGGGCAGATTCAAGGAATGGGGGTAGGCGTGTGGTCTTGAGAGGAGTGTAGGAGGTAGGGGTGAGGGCCAGGAGTGGGGGGCCCTGGAGGAGTGTAGGGGTCTTGAGGAGGGGTCTTGAGGAGCAGGGGCCCGGAGGAGTGTAGGGCTCCTTTGAGGAGTGTAGGGGTTTTATGTAGTGAGGGAGAGGTGAGGATGCAAGAGTGCTGAATCGGAGGTAAGGCCACAATTTAATGATAATATAACTAATATCGGAAAAGGGATGAGGAGACGAGGATCAAACAACATCTTTGATCTAACTATAAGTGTGGATTAGATTTGAAGCGACGTCTGAGATAACTGCCCCCCCTTCTCCCCTCTTCCCCTCCTCCTCCCCTCCTACCCGTCCTCACTCTCCCTCTCTCTCACCCCCTCTCTCTCCTTCCTCTCTCTCTCTCTCTCCTACCCCCTCTCTCTCTCCTTTCTCCGTCTCTCCCTCCTCCCCACCGTCTCTCCCCCTCTCCCTCCCTCTCTCTCCCTCTCTCTCCCTTCCTTGCTGACCTCTTGAGTATATTGTATCCACCTTTCTCTGGGTTTTCCTACCACGTGCTTTATCGCTGTACGGCCCCACACAACCACTGGCGGTGGAAGACGTAAAATGTCTAACAAACTTTGAAGCACAGAGATAAGGTCTTTTGGGGTGGGGGGAGGTTAGGTACAAAACATGCTGGGAATGAATTAACAGAAGGGGGGAACTTAGAGGAACAGAGAATGACTTGAAAAATATATATAGAAAATCTAGATTATTAAAAGTATATAAAAACAATTGTAATCATTAAAAAAATACAATGAATAACACAGTGACTAAAGAAACAATAAGAAAAACGTAAGATAACTCAATCAAAACACAATCCACTTTACACAAGGATAAGAAACAACCAAATTACTTTATATAATAACTAGGAGAGAGACAAAACGACCCACACGAGAGAAATAAAGTCATCTATCAAATCACTGCAGTTCCCCCTCTTCGTGTTGTCAAAAGTAAGGAACGTTTTCTTTTACAGGTGGGCGGGTGGATAGGTGGGAGTGAGGGCGTGCGGGCGGGCTGGGTACTGAGATTGAGCACGTCCAGTAAACCTTACACATTGAGACCACACACACACACAGGGCAGAGTGATGGCGGGCTCAACACAATTACATTCTCTGGGTCTGTGAGGGATCGCCACCGTCACCCCAAGGGTTTAACTTTATTGTGGTTTTCTTCCCCCTTCCCCCTCCCTCCCCCTTCCCCTCCCCCTCCACCTTCCCCCTCCTTCTCCCAACCCCTCATCCACCTTACTAGTACAACTTGACCCTCAGCAGCTTCTCCTGTGTCCACCACCACTACCACCACCACTACCACTATCACCACCACTATCACCATTACCATTACAACCACCACCATTACCACTATCACCACCACTATCACCATTACCACCCCCCCAGGTAGCGTTAGGGTGGTTAATCTTGTGGCGGAACAAGCTGGGAGTTAATCTCTAGGTGATCCTCCCAGTAATTGAAATACCACAATACAGTTTATCCACCAACGACAAATACTCAATTTAGCATTTTTACGACAAAGGATCTATACACAAACTATTTTACCTCAACCAAATGTATATAAGTACAATAAACATTACGCTTTTGTACAGAGATAAACGTGGAAAATTATCTCTTAATCAAAACAGAAGTATCGACTTTCAAGGGCGGGGCAGAAGGTGAGGTGAGGCAGGGCCAGGACAGGGCAGGGCTGGGGCAGGGTCTCAGTAGCCGCCCTACTGAGAGAGACGTGTGTGTGTTAATAATTAACCCTGGCCAGGTCGGTTCCCACGCAACCATTGTGTGGGAACTGTGCCACCAGGGAGGGATGTGTGAAGTGGTGGATGAGAATCAGGGCCAGGGGAGGCGTGTGGAAGGTTGGTAGTGAGGTCAGAGACCAGGGAGGACGTGTGGGAGTTGGTGAGTGAGGTGGAGCCAGGGGAGGACCGTGTGGGGTTGGTGAGGTGAGTCAGGGCCAGGAGGACGTGTGGGGTTGGTGAGTGTAGGTGAGAGCCAGGAGGACGTGTGGGAGGTTGATGAGTGGAGTCAGGGCCAGAGGACGTGTGGGAATTGGTGGTGAGTCCAGAGCCAGGGAGGGACGTGTGGGGAACAGTGAATGAGTCCAGGGCCAGGGAGGGACGTGTGGGGTTGGTGGTGTGAGTCAGGGCCAGGGGAGGGACGTGTGGGGGGTGGTGGTGGCAGTCAGGGTAGGGAGGGACGTGTGGGGTGGTGAATGAGTGGGGCCAGGGACGTGTGGGGGTGGTGAATGAGTCAGGGCCAGGGAGGACGTGTGGGTGGACAGAGAGAGAGAGAGAGAGGAAGGAAGGAGAGGGAATGGGAAGGGAAGGGAAGGGAAGGGAAGGGAAGGGAAGGGAAGGGAAGGGACTGGGTGAAAAGATATTAGGAATAGTAAAGGAAGGATTAGGGAGGGAAGGCAGACGGCAATAACTAAAGACGGAGAGAAGAAGACACGCCGAGAACTGAGGGAAGGAGGGGGAAGAGGAGGAAGTGGTCGCAGGTGTACAGTACTTCCTTCCTCTCTGTGCATTGTACATTTTCCTTCCTTCCTTCCTTCCTTCCTTCCTTGATGTACTCCCTATCATTGTACTGTTCATGCCCGAGACACACCTTAGTCCCCCTCCCTCCCCTCCCCTCCCCCTCCCCCCTCCCCCCTACCCAGACGTGAAGGGTACTTGACTTTGCCGTTGGAGGAAGAGGAGGCGGTCGAGTACAGTGCCAGTGCCTTCACTTAGTGCCCAATAAAAGTAAACTTCCTTCGCTTAGTACCCAATAAAAGTAAACTTCCTTCACTTAGTGCCCAATAAAAGTAAACTTCCTTCACTTAGTGCCCAATAAAAGTAAACTTCCTTCACTTAGTGCCCAATAAAAGTAAACTTCCTTCACTTAGAAATTGCCAAGAATGTTATTGTGGATTTTTGAGGGTCAAGTTAGAGAATATATTCAGCTGGGTAATTTGTTTGTATTTCTGCAGTGGTGATAGTGGTAGTGGTGGTAGTGGTGGTAGTGGCAGTGGTGGTAGTGGTGGTAGTGGTGGTAGTGGTGATAGTGGTAGTGGTGGTAGTGGTGGTAGTGGTGGTAATTGGTGGTAGTGGTGATAGTGGTAGTGGTGGTAGTGGTGGTAGTGGTGTAAGTGTTTCCCGTCTCTTTTCATTTACCCTTCCCTCTCTCTTCCTCTCTCTCTCTCTTTCTCTCCCCCCTCTCAGATATGACTCCTCCTCATCCTCCTCCTCTTCTCTCTCCTCTCCTTGTTATCCATCCCTCTCTCTCCTTTATACCCTCTACCCCCCTCTCTTCCCCCTCTCGTGTTTCGTCTACCCCCTCTCACTTGTCCCTCTCACCTCTTTCTTTTAGGTGAATAATCCTTTCATCTCACCCTCTCACTCCCCCTTTGCATCTGCCCCTTTCAGCTCTTTCTCTTTTTCCACCTTTCTCTTTTACCTTTCATCTTATGGTTGTCCTTTCCACTTCCCCCATTTAGCTGTCACTTTCTACTTTCCATTAGCTTTCATTTTCGTGGGTTTTTTTATAGTTCAAAATTTTTTTCTTTGATTTCCCTCCCTTTCAACTGTCCTCCCTCCCTTTCAACTGTCCTCCCTCCCTTTCCACTACCCTCCCTCCCTCTCTTTCCACTACCCTCCCTCCCTCTCTTTCCCTACCCCTCCTCCCTCTTCCTCTCTTTCCCACTACCCTCCCTCCCTCCCTTTCATTACCCTCCCTCCCTTTCCACTACCCTCCCTCCCTTTCCACCTGTTCCTTCGTCTCCTTTCACCTGTCCTTCTCTATTTCCCCTTTCATCACCTGCTTTCATCTCCCCTCTTTTCCTCCCCTCTCTCTCTCTCTTGCTTACTTCTTCTTCTCCTTCATCTCTTATTCTTGCCTTTATTCTCTCCCCTCTTCTATTTCTCGTCTTCTAAAAACCATAAATAGAGGCAAATATAAGGAGGAGGAGGAGGAAGAGAAAAAGAGAGGAGGAGGTGAGGAGGAGGTGGAGGAGGAGAGGAGGAGGAGGAGGAGGAGGAGGAGGAGGAGGACTAATAAATGAAGTGTTAGCTTAGGTATTTCTTCTTACTCTTCCTTCTTCCTCTTACTTAACCTTCCCCTTCCTCTTCCTCCACTCCTCTATTCTTCTCCATACTCCCCTTCTCTTCCCCCTCTTCCTCTTCTTCCTCCTCCTATTCGTCTTCTTTTTCCTCCTCCTCTTCCTGTTCATCCTCCCCCTCCTCTTCCTCTTCCTCCTCCTCCTCCCTCACTCACCTACCAATCCCAGGTAATGCAGTCAATCCCAAGGCTCATGCTGGTGGACAAATGAATACAGACCCCCCTCCTCCTCCTCCTCCTCCTCCTCCTCTTATTCTCTTCCTCCTTTTCTTCTTCTCTCTTCATTCTCCTCTTCACCCCATCTCCTCCTCCTCCTCCTATTCATTCACCTCCAGGTAGACTTTACCCCTCAGCAAGTCCTCCTCCTCCTCCTCCTCCTCAACCCCTCCTCCTTTTTCATCTTCCACTCCTCTATCCTCCTCCTCCTCTTCCTCCTCTTCTTCCCCAGGGACCACACAGTTGGTCTAGGTTGGTCAGGCTGGGTCGGTCACTCGTGAAAAATAAAGGAAAAAGAGGAAAATGGTCCGGACTGGCTGCGTTTGGTGGAAAATCCAATAAAACTTGACAATATTGAGTCAGTTGAATATATCACAAGTCCTGCCCCAGAATCACTACGAGTCTCTACGTTGTGTTATATTTTACTACAGAAACTGGTTAGGTTAGGTTAGGTTAGGTTGGTGATGTGAGAACGTGTCTGAATGTCCTACTTAGAATGTGGTTAATCTTCAGGTGAATCACAGAACTGTATGAACGTCTGAGAACCAGGAACTTAGATGATGAGCATTATAGTCGTGTTGTGTTGCTGGTTTAGTCTCTCTCTCTCTCTCTCTCTCTCTCTCTCATTATCTCACTCTGGGTCATTCTTCTCTGTCTGTCTCTCAGGGTCAACCACCCCCCCCCCTTCTCTCACCTCTCACTAATAACTCACCTACTATAATCCTCCCTTCATTAATCTCCCACCAAGGCAAAACTCTTGACTAATGATAAGAATATAACATCACAGACACCATATATAACCTCCCTTACATAATAATAACATCAACTTACTTAATAACATCAACTTACTTAATAACATCGTCGGGAGAAGCAGTAGAGCTCTTATTACCCTGGCTCATTTTGTCTCTTTCTTAAGGTTGAATGTATTAATTTATGATTTTTACGAGGGGAAGGGGAGGAAGGAGGGAAGGGGGAGGGAAGGGGAGGAAGGGAAGGGCAGGGAAGGGGTAGGGAAGGGAGGGGAAGGGGAAGGGGCAGGGAAGGGGGTAGAGGGTATATACGTCAAGGTTGTTTTCGAAGTGTCGTCGCTGGAGTCTGTGTGAGAGACTAATGTGGACATCTTTTTTTTTATTCTTTGTTTGTTGTTGTTGTTATTGTTATTATTGTTGTTGTTAGTCTTGTTTTTAGTTATTGTTATTTTACTTTTTTCGTTTTATATGTTTTGTTTTTCTTTTGTTTTGTTTGATTTTCTTCTTTTTCTTGTTTTGTTATTATTATTATTCAGGTTTTTGTTATTGTTTATCTTCTTTTCTTTACAACAACAAAACAACAACAACAACAACAACAGGTTCCAGAACTTGCGTCACAGGTAAACAACTCGGATGGGAAGGTGTGTGTGTGTGTGTGTGTGTGTGTGTGTGTGTGTGTGTGTGTGTGTGTGTGTGTGTGTGTGTGTGTGTGTGTGTGTGTGTGTGTGTGTGTGATAATAATAATAATAATAATGATTAACTGGAGTAGGGTGACACCACGCCAAGCTGGGCGTGGGAACTGTGTCACCTGGGTGCTGGGGGCGTGGGGAGGGCGGGAGAGGGAGAAGCAGGGAGAGGGGGGAGGAGAGGAGGGAGGAAGAGGGAGGAGGAGGAGTGATGAAAAGTAGAAGGGAGAGAGAGATGACTATTCTCTTCTTCTCTCTATCTCTCCGTCTTTGTGTATCTCTGGCTCTCTCTCCACTTCTTTACTACACTGTATCTTTTCATCTGTTTGTCTCTCTCTCTCTCTCTCTGTTTATCTTTCGTTGTTTCAAAATTTATTCTCTCTTTTTTCTCTCCCTCATCCTCCCTCACTCTCCACCACCCTCCCCTAATCTCCCTTCTTCACCACTCCTCCACCCTCAACCTCCTTCAGTCTCTCTCTCACTCTCCCTCACCATCCTTCTATCTCTCTCATTCTCCCTCATTCTCACTTTCCCCCACCCTCCCTCACTCACCCTCCCTCATTCTCCCCCACCCTCCCTGACTCTCCCTCACCCTCCCTGACTCTCCCTCACTCCCTCACCCTGACTTTCCCTCACCCTGACTCTCCCTCACCCTGACTCTCTCCCTCACCCTGACTCTCCTGACTCACCCTCACCCTCCCTGACTCTCCCCCACCCTCCTGACTCTCCCCCACCCTCCCTGACTCTCCCTCACCCTCCCTGACTTTCCCTCACTCCCTCACCCTGACTCTCCCTCACCCTGACTCTCCCTGACTCACCCTCACTCTCCCAGCTCTAGTTGACAGAAACAAAACTGCAGGTTGCCGGAAGGGGAAGAACCGACTCCATTTTTGAGACTAAATATTTTATCTGAACCCTGAGTATTTTTGTACTCTGAACGCACCCACTTTTATTCTGATTTGAGAACGCACCCGTATGTTTTGTGACCCTGTAAACTCGACCCCTAACACACCCTAACATTGTATGATATGAACGTATGGTGGTGCAGTTAGAGACGTGAACGCACCCTAACACTGCATAATATGAACGCATTGGGTGTAGTTAGTGACGTGAACGCACCCTAACACTGTATAATATGAACGCATATAGGGTTAGGTGGTCTGTGAACGCTTCGATATATTCTGGTATTAGTGAACGCAGCTAAACATTTCACCACTTATGAACGCATACGAGTAAGTTGTTTTGTTTACTGATGAACGCACTTAAATATTCTGTTACTTGTGAATGTTTTGTACTCTCTCTCTCTCTCTCTCTCCCTCTCCGTTTCTCTCTCTCTGTCCCTCTCCCACTCTCTTCTCCTTCCACTCCCTCTCCCTCTCCTAGACTCTTCCTCCCCCTCTTCCACTCTCCCGAACCGTCCCCCGAGATCCGGTGTCGGACAGACAGACAGACATGACAGAAAATTGCCTGGCTGGGAGGAACAGAGGCGGGAGGGAGGGAAGGAGGAAGGAAGGAGGAGGGAGGGAGGGAGGGAAGGAGGGAGGGAAGGAGGGAGGAGGAAGGAGGGAGGGATGGAGGGAGGGAGGGAAGGAAGGTAAGGAAAAGAGGAGGAGGGAGGGAGAGGGAGGAGGAGGAGGGAGGAGGAGGGAGGAGGGAGGGAGGAGGGAGAGGGAAGGAGAGAGAGGAAAGGGAGGGAGGGAGGACTCGAGACTTAACTTGCGATATTTCTAGTTGTTAACAAGAGAGAGAGAGAGAGAGAGAGAGAGAGAGAGAGAGAGAGAGAGAGATTACACCGTCTTAATTTTACACCCAATTTCAGACACAATTTTAAGGACTTCAAATTTTAGACCAAATCTCACACCCAATTATAAGATCAGAGACCCTATTTTCAGATTAAATTTGATTCCCAATTTCAGGGCCAAAATTAGACCCACACTGCAGAGCCAATTTTAAGCCCGAGTGGCGTTCAACAAGGGCCTGTCGAACTTGCAGTGGGGACTAAATTAACTAGCTTGAACACCAACCTTTAGGGATAGGCCGTGTTCACCTGTCTGTTCACCTACCTGTTTGTTCATTTACCTGTTCACCTTTTTGTTCATCTACCTGCTTGTTCAATTACCTGTTATCCTTAATGTTCATCTACCTGTTCACCTTTTTGTTCATCTACCTGCTTGTTCAATTACCTGTTCAGCTGTTTGTTCATCTATATGTTAACCTTTTTGTTCATATACCTGTTCACTTTTTTGTTCACCTACTTGCTTACTCAATTACCTGTTCATTTTACTGTTCACCTACTTACTGAAATACCAAGTACATCCATCCAACCACCCAGGTGAACAAAAGAACATATTGAACAAGGAGACTATTGTTCACTATCGTCAGAACAATCACACCTACCGCTCAACACCACAACAAAAGAATGAATGAATGTTGCAACCATGAGCCATATTCCCCTATGCAACAAAATCACTTGATAAAATGTTGCAACACCTGATTTTATTTATTTTTGGGTTGATTCGCTAATCCTTTCCAATCACGCACCTGTCGCTCTAATCAGTCTGTCCAATCACACACTACTCTATAATAGTGTGCAATCCAATCATAATGTGTCTTCTCCTTTGTAGTCTAATCCAGGTTTTACAATCATATAATCTCCTATTGCCTATTTTCTAATCCACGTCTCCAATCACCTATATGCTGTTTAATCCAATCACACAATCACCTACTTGTTGTTTATACCACGATGTTCACAACCTGGATTTAGTGTTTTTATTCCGTATGTTTATGTTGTTGTTGTTGTGGAGTTATTATTATTATTATTATTATTATTATTATTATTATTATTATTATTATTATTATTATGTAAAATTCAATGTAAACAAAAAATCTGACCCAATTTACGACCCAATTTACGACCCAATTTTGGAGTCCCGTGGTCTTGGGATTCTGACGCCAATTTCTGACTGTACCCTGGCCCTGTGGTGGCCCTGTGGTGGCCCTGTGGTGGCACTCTGGCGGCCGCTGTTATAATTAATGCTGACGTCCAATAAACCTATTTAATGTCTATTGGAGATGAATTCCCTTGAGTGGGGGGAAAGGGGGGTGGAGGGATGGGGAGAGGGGGTGGAAAGGGTAAGGGGGAAGAAGAAGAAAGTGCAGGAAGGGGGGCGGGGTAGGAGAAGGGGGTGCGAAGGGGTAGGAAGAAGGGAAGGGGAAAGGGGTGGACGGGGGAAGGTGTGTAAGAAAAGGAGGTACCGCTCCTCCTCTCCCCCTTTCCTCTCCTTCGTCATCCCCTTTTTCCCAATTCCTCTACCTCTTCCATTTCTCCCCTCCCATCTCATCCCACCTCGCTCCTTCTCTCCTCCTTCGGATTTTATCTGTCCCTCCATTCCTCCCTCCCTCCTTCCTTCCTTCCTTCCTTCCTTCCGCCTAATTTTCCTCTTCACCTCTCTCCCTCTTTCTCCCTTTACACCCTTTGCTCCCTTCATCTGTCCCTCATCTTTATCATCTTCCTCTCTCTCACCCCCCCCCTCACCCCTCCTCCCTCACCTCATCATCTCCCGTCAACCTTTTACCACCTCACCGCCCTAACCCCCCCCACCCTCTCTCCACCCACCCTCACCCTCACCACCACCTCCCACCCCCTTCCCCCAACACCTTGACACGTAGGAACTAGAGGCACTGAATACTGAACTCTCCAAGGCAATTAAGCATTTTTTTCCTCCCCCGCTAGATGGCATTATTTTTTATTCCCTCTGAAATACCGTAAATTGAGTTTCGTTGTAGCGTTAACGTCACCAACACTCACCACCGCCGATTAATTATTTCTTGTGTTTTATTAATTAGTCTAAAATGTTTTAAAATTAATTATGAGTTAAATATTTGATTAATTTAGTGAATATTTGTTTCTCGTGTTTTATCAATTAGTTAAAATCTTTTAAAATTAATAACGAAAGTTGTATATTTTTCATGAAATTATTAAAAGTGTAATTATTTTCACCTACAGACAGACAGACAGAGAGTAATACCACTAACAGACAAACAGTAATACCACTAAACAGCACCACTAACAGACAGACAGGTACGCCACTAAACAGCGCCACTAACCCATGTCTTTAACATCATTATCTTCCATTAAACAAACTCCTAATTCTTTTTTGTTTAGTTCACAGACTCATCACCAGGCAGGTCAACAATCAATTAAACCTCTAATTGGCTTGTTATGGCGCTCTCATGTAACGCGAATCACCTCGTTAATTGTTGGGAGTGATTACCTTCCTTGGTTCAGTGTGTGTGTGTGTGTGTGTGTGTGTGTGTGTGTGTGTGTGTTTTGAGGTGATTTTGTTGTTGCTGTTGTTTGTTTGTTGTTGTTATTGTTCATAATAATAATAATAATAAAAATAATAATAAAAAATATAATAAAAATAATTTATTCTTTCCTAATGTTTGTTTTGATTATGTGGGTTCTTGCATGCTCTCTCTCTCTCTCTCTCCACCACTCACCCCCATCCCTGTGCTCTTTCTTCCTACCCCCGTACCCCCTCTCCCCTCCTACCTTTCACACACACACACACACACACACACACACACACAAACACACTGTCATCCCTAAAAAGAGAGAGAGAGAAAACATGACTTTCAACAGACAGACTGACAGACAGACACAGACACACACCTCGCTATCTCCCGGTGAGAGGAACACCACCACCACCACCACCAACCCAGGTCTCCAGTGAAAGCAATCTTATCACCTCGGGGGGAAAGGACCGCCACCTTTCTCCTCAACTTTCACCAACAAAATGACTTTCTAACAATTTTATCTGACCTGGAAATACTTTGAAATTTTGGGGAATATTTTTTTTTCTTTCCAGGGTTTGTGTGGCCTGATGGTGCTTATTGTGTTTGTGTTTGTGCTTGTGTGTTTGTTTGTGTGTTTGTGTGTGTTTGTATGTGTTTGTTTGTGTGTATGTTACAGCTGTACACTTGCCCGAGTAAGGTTGGATTAGGTTAGTTACACGGCAACAGATTACTATAAAACTGAACACTATTTCAAACTAGGTGTTCAAGAGAGAGAGAGAGAGAGAGAGAGAGAGAGAGAGAGAGAGAGAGAGAGAGAGAGAGAGAGAGAGAGAGAGAGAGAGCGACACAGATAAACAAAGAACATTTATTATAACATAACATTACAGTCGACCTCAACGCTGTGACGCCGTCAAGTTGTAATTACATTTTCCGCCACGTAATTATTGGGTTAAATTGATTATAGCGAGCTGGCTGCCGCTGCCGTCGCTAAAGTTAGCCGAGTAGCAATAATGACTTGTGATACCCCGCTAAAGTTAGCAGCAGGGGGTACAATCATTTGTGATTCTCGTTGAAATTAGGAGAGTGAGAGTGTCTGTGTATGTGTGTGTGTGTGTGTAGAGGGGTGTTATAAAGACCTGTGATTTCAGCTAATGTTAGCAGTTGGTGGCAGAATGAATTGAGGTTCCTGCTAAAATCAGCCGTGAGAGGAGAGGGACTCGTGATTCTCGCCGTAGTTAACACTGAACCTCAGGGTAGTTGCAATGACTTGTACTCCCCGCTGAAGTTAGCAGTGTGGCCATCCCTTACCGAAGTTAACTGAGTACCAACACAGTCTCGTGGTTACCCTCTGAAGCTAACAATGGGAGGCGTGGTGACCTGTGACCTGTGACCTCTCAGACAGGTCATCAGTGAATCTACACCTGAACACCTCCCGAAATTTTGGCTCACATCAGACAAGGTTTAGGCAGTGTGTGTGTGTGTGTGTGTGTGCGTCTAGACTTTAACAAAATATCTCCAAGACTAATGAACCGATTTAAATGAAACTCTATACGGGTGTCGATTAATAAAATGACAGAAAAATTACCCAAATAAGGTCATAATCGAACGCAGGTCAAGGTCAAACTACAAGGTCATGACCCAACATTTCTAAGAGCTCTTCAGATACTGTTTTATTGGCAAAACTGTTTGTATATATGTTTACTTCAGCCGAAATACTTAAACAAAAATAATTAGGAAAATTCTTCACAAACATTGCATAATACTCCGTGATAAAACAATTAAATTTACGTCACTGTAGAATCAATGTCAAGATCAAAGGTGTGAGCCGCTATCAGAAACAGGTCACCGAGGGAGGGGATGGGGGTGAGGGCAGAGGGCAGAGGAGGAGAGGGCAGCATTCTTCCATACCACGTTGTATATATTCCTGATTTAAACACAATGAATCACTAAAAAACTATTGAATGTAATTCAGGTATACTTCTGCACACACACACACACACACACACACACACACACACACACACACACACACACACACACGTACTAGGGCTCAAATATTAATGAAAGGTTAGTAGACGCCTTTTTAATATATGCCATAGTACAGGTCTGTGGAAGTATAAAATTAAACTAAAAACCTGCCATAGTACAGGTCTGTGGAAGTATAAAATTAAACTAAAAACCTGAAAATCTGAGTAAATAATAACACATAAACATTCTTCAATACATAGAGGAATAGTCAACTTAAGCTATACTTGTACTCAACCCACAACTGGATATAGATCAAAGTCACATTACAAGATCAAATCCACGTCTTTGGATAACGGGTCATTGGTGAGGTCATTCCTACAAACTTCTTTTTAAATTATAATAACTTAAAAACCCATGATCCAATTTTATTCCTTCCTATAAATTTACCTTCGATCTAAAATATATTAAAAACCCACGATCCAAATTTAATGAAACTTTACACACACCGGTGGTAATGACCCTAGAGAGAGTCACATAAATTTAGTCGCAGTTGGATAAAGGTCAAGGTCACACCAGGAGGTCAAAGGTGAATTGAGTAAAAGGTTCTCTAGGCGACGCTTGTGTACGTGTCATGACTCGCGAGGGAGACAGTGAGGAGAGTGTAGCGAGTGTGAGTGTTTCTCCACCACACGACACGACACGACACGACGATACACAAGTTATATTTATACATCAAAGAGGGGAGGGAGGGGGGACTGCTGGGTACAATTTCTTCCCCCCCCCCTTTCCCCCTCTCTCTCTCTCCCCCCCACTCATGACCCCAGAACAACCCCCCCTCATCCCCCCTTTCAATCCCACCTCCCCCCACTTCCCTCTGTCCCTCCCTCTGGCTGTACATTAACAGATTGCTTCTGACGCTTGCCACTGCCTCTCTCTCTCTCTCTCTCTCTCTCTCTCTCTCTCTCTCTCTCCTCTGTAACTCAACCTCTCTCTTCCTCTCCCTCTCTTTCTCTCACTCATTCACTCAACCACAGTCTCTCTCTCTCTCTCTCCCATCAGCCAATATTACAACAGTGTACCCAGAACGTCCTTCGCATAAACTAATGTGACTTTCTCCTCTATTAAAAAACAAAAACAAGACAAAATAAAAACAAAATAAAAAAAGACGCTGAAAAAACAAACACATAAATGAGAATAAATTGAAAACGCTATAACGTAAGGTGGAAATACATTCAATAAATCTTACATAAACTGAATAAACCAAAGAAATAATTATAGATGAACATACATAATATAAATAGTAAATAAATATATAGCAAGACATTATATATCGATAGAATTACACATCAAAACAACAACAAATCAAATAAAACTCCATAACGTGATCAGGAATTAATATCCATCAAGATTATAATACCCATCTATCATTCAAACTTAGATATAATAATAAAACCTTTCGGGAAAAAAGACCAAATTATACAACCTCTCCTATGATAAGATAATATATAATTCTAGCTTATATATAATTTTGTTAATTAAAGACTCTATTGGATGATGGCAAGAAGACCTATATTATATTAGTGATATATTCAGGTATAAGCTTTTGTTATATACGACGGTCCACGCTGTCTTCACCTGAGATTAAATTACAGGTGAGTCGGTGGTTACTTTTTTTTTTACCTGTGTTAAGTTTGACAGTGAGTTGTGGATTTAGTTTATTTACTGGATGGGTCGATGGGTTTATTCATTTATTCATTTGTTCACTGATGGATGTATTCATTCATTCATTCATTCATTCATTCATTCATTTAGTCATTCATTCATTCATTCATTAATTCATTCATTGATTCATTCATTGATTCATTCATTGATTCATTCATTGATTCATTCATTCATTCATTCATTCACCCACTAATGGATTTTTCTTTCATTATTTTCTCTCTCTCTCTCTCTCTCCAATTCATCATTCTGTCTCTAATCATTATCTTTCCCATCATACTCTCTCTCATCTATTTCTCTCTTTCCCATCATCTCTCTCACTTCCATCATCCTCCCTTCCATTATTCTCACTCCCATCCCATAACTCTGCGTCAATCCACGGGCGTTACACGGAGAAAAATAAATTAATCCAAGACTGATGTGAGACAGACAGATAGACAGACAGACAGACAGATAGATAGATAGATAGATAGTAGATAAATAGCTAGATAGATAGAGAGAGAGAGAGAGAGAGAGAGAGAGAGAGAGCGAGAGAGAGAGAGAGAGAGAGAGAGAGAGATTTGTACA
This sequence comes from Homarus americanus, assembly GCF_018991925.1. Lineage (NCBI taxonomy): Eukaryota > Metazoa > Arthropoda > Malacostraca > Decapoda > Nephropidae > Homarus > Homarus americanus. The sequence goes on from NW_024722158.1 coordinate 5,883,375, forward strand.
GCCATTATATATAGACTAGCAGCAACTCCCAACCATCATCCAGCTTACCTTACTCTCTACCCAGCTAATGAGACCCAGGATTTTGGACTTTGTTACTGAGGATTATGGACTTTTGGGGGGAGAAATTTGGACTTTATGGTTGAGAATTTTTTTTTTAATTTTTGGACTTTTTTGAGGATTTTGGACTTAATGGTCGAGAAGATTGGACTTAGTGCATGGAACAAGAGAACACCTGTCAAATTCTTAACTATAGACGACATAAAACAATACACAAGAACACCTGTCTACCTGCGTCACTGTTACAAAATAAACATCACTAACTTTAACCATTCAAGGACACAATGTTGTACTGGAAACACCGGACTCGTCTTCTCGTCTACTCGTCAACCCGTCTACTCGTCAACTCGTCTCCAAGCACCTCAAATATTCCTCTCATATCTGTATCTCCCGGGGTATATTTTGGATATTCCCGAAGACAACACAACACTGAATACTTCCTTCCTTGCCAAGAGCATCAGGTTGGCTTCCTCAGTCTTGGGACGACCCTGAGAGATGTTTTTTGCAGGTGAGCTGGCTACTGAGGGCGGCTGTAGGGGGGGGGGGGGTAGTAGTTCGAACCGTTCTATATCTTGTAATTATGTTTAGTAAAGGTTGAGAGAGAGAGAGAGTACCGTGTGTGTGTCTCCTTTCATGTAATGTTCAGACACTAACACCTTTTGTGGTATCGTTTACTATCGAGACAATAAGAGGATTGAGAAATACATTTTAAAACATGTTATAAATAAAATCTGTGAAACTGAGAACAAGAATAGCTACAGTAACATTTCGTAAAGGAATTTTGAGGAATGTAAATTGAAAAGTGAGAAAACGGTGTTGAAATATTTGTCTGCGACATTTTGGAGAGAAAATACCAGCGTCGAGGAATAAAAATAGACACTGTATTAAAAAAAAATGATCATGAAAATTAAACGTAAATTAGTGGGTGAAAATATGATGTAGAAATAATTCGTATTAAAACCTCTTGAAAACCTAAGAATGAGGTCTGACACCGTGGCGTTGGAACAGTTCGGGAAAAACATCTCCAAAAGTGATAAAATTGGGGAACGAAAAACCCAAATGCTGAAACATTTCGTCGACGTATTTTGAGGAAAGTAAATTGAAGATTGAGAGACACTCCGAGTCTCACTTGAGTCTCGCTCACACCCTCGTCCTGCCATCGCTGATTCTGACGTAGGAATTCTTTGTCTTTAGTGTGTGTGTGTGTGTGTGTGTGTGTGTGTGTGTGTGTGTGTGTGTGTGTGTGTGTGTGTGTCGCTGCCTTAACCACAACTGATAATATTAATAATAGTAATAATAGTAAGAACAATCCTAGTGACTCTTTACCTGAAACATCACTATTAATAATGAAAACAAAGGTAACACACCTGGTATATTAGACTGTACATCATCACCACCAACACGACGACACATTTACGTCTATCAGCACAACTACTGAACACTATCAAGGCACATCTCCCTTCAGTCACGACACACACACTTCCCTGACACCTGTGATCCAAGAATGGCACTATCATAGTCGAGTACCAGCAGGAGGCAAGAGACTGTGCATCTCCCGTGTTTGATGGAATGCCTGGCGCCGTCGACTGCTCGCACTGGCGCTATTTTCGTCATCTTAAGAGTTGATAATGTCTGCCATCTCGTAAAATGGCTTCAGATGCTCAATGGGGTTCGTAAGTGTAATTTTACCTGTAATACTCTGATAATGCTTTTTATTGCCTTAACTGAATGACACTGCGAGATGAAAACTAACCTGAAGGACACACACACACACACACACGCACACACACACACACACACTCCCCCCCCCACCCACACACACACAGAGGAGTGAAATCAATGCCATATTTACGTCCCAAAATAAACCTGGAACATAGAACCAATAGTTGAAAATTTGATTGAAAAGTTGAATCCCTATTGGAGATGAGATTTAACCAGGTGTTTGATGACGTCATTCAGGGTAGGGGAGAGATAGAGAATAAAATGGATTTTTAATGGCCACTGTCCCACACTTAATGGCCACTGTCCCACCCTTAATGGCCACTGTCCCACACTTAATGGCCACTGTCCCACCCTTAATGGCCACTGTCCCACCCTTAATGGCCACTGTCCCACACTTAATTGTCACTGTCCCACCCTTAGCAGCGACAGCACACCAGCAGGATAATCCCCCTAATGGTTTCCCTCACCCCCTCCTCACCCCCTCCTCACCCCCTCCCCGTCACCCCACCCCCTCGCCCTCCCCCCCTCCCAGCTTATGGTCAAGGATTTGTGGACAGGAGAGGCTGTGTTGAAGATAATCCTCTCTATCCTCTGTCTGTCTGTCTGTCTGTCTGTCTGTCTGTCTGTCTGTCTCTCTCTCTCTCTCTCTCTAACTAAAACTTTAAATGAAACAGGTGATGAGGAGGGGAATTAAGAGTGAAACTAAAACTCCAACTCAAACTAAACCTAAAAACACAGAACTAAAACTAAACCTTAAAAACGAAAATAAACCTCAAAGAAATTAAAAAACAACAACAACAATAAACAACAAAAACATAAGAAAAATAAACATAAACCCCCATACCAACTTCACCTCAAAACACATAGATTAAACCTATAGTGGTGGTTTACCTGGGCGATCCTGTACAATAATACGGGATTACACACCCGAGTGAACCCTTTGAGGTAGCCGTCTGTCTTGAATAGTGCCACACACACACACACACACACACACACACACACACACACACACACACACATGTAATAGTATATATGTGGATTTACATACGTGTAATAATTTATAGTCTATCTATCTATCTATATATATAAAACAAAGAAGTATGTCTGTTTGTTTGTGTGTTTGTGTGTGTGTGTGTGTGTGTGTGTGTGTGTGTGTGTGTGTGTGTGTCCGCACGAGAATCTCGGAAACTACTTTACCGATCTGTAGTGATGATGGATGGTGTTATATGTAGTGATGATGGATGATGTTATATGTAGTGATGATGGGTGGTGTTATATGTAGTGATGATTAGATAATAAAATAATAACAGTTTAATGCTAAAAAAATATACTTTGTTGTACCGTTGTAGTGGAACTTACATACACCGTTAATGAACTATTGATGGAAGAAGAAGTTTTGGGGACTGAACAGTGAGACAATGTAGAGCCTCCCGGAGGGTGGCGTCCTACCGTGGCCTAGCGGATGGGCAGCCAGGAGGGCGGCGTTTGTGCTAGTATAGTAATGATTATGTGATGTTTTATCTCTCTCTCTGTACCATCACAGAACTTTCAAGATCCAGAAATCCGAACACATTCACCAGCGTCGGGACAAAACAACAACAACACCAACCACCACCAACTTCAACAATCACAACCACAACAACAAAACAACCACAATAAAAACTACAACCAAAACAACAACAACAACCAAACCACCACAATAACAACCACAGCAACAACATCAATAACAGCGGCAACAATAACATCATCTATGAAGGAGGGAGGAGGAGGAGGAGGAGAATAAACTGGAAAAATGAAGGAGCAGGAAAGGGGGATAGGGAAAGGGAGGGTAAGGGGAGGGGAGAGGAGGGGGAAATGGAAGAGGGGAGAGGTGGAGGGAGAGAGGGAAGAAGGAGGGTATAGTGGGGAGAAAGGTAACGAAATAAAGAGGGGAGGGGGCAAGGGAAAGGGAGAGGTGGAAGGGGAGAGGGATAGAGGAGAGGGGAAGGGAAGGAGAGAGATAGAGGAAAGGGAAGGAGAGAGGGGATGGGGAAAGAGATATCTACTTCCTCGGCACCATTACCATTACTATTACCATTACCATAAATTCCCCGTTCTAAATTTAATTCCCTATTCTCTACCACAAGGCAGAGGAGGAGGAGGAGGAGGAGGAGGAGGAGGAGGAGGAGAGAGACGATAATAACGAAAAAGTTGGAGAAGAAGGAGGAGCAGGGGAAGAAGAGGAGGAGGAGGAGGAGGAGGAAGCGATGATAATGAAAAAAAATGAAGAAGTAAGAGGAGGAGAAGGGATAGGAAGACAGAAAGAGAAAAAGAGAAGAAGAAGAAGACGATAAATACGAAAAAAAAAGCGGAAAAGGAGGGGTGGGAGAAGGAGGAGAAGATGATTATATTGTCAAACAGGAAGGAGGAGGAAGAAGATAGGAGGAGGAGGAGGAGGAGGAGGAGGAGGAGGAGGAGGAGGAGGAGGAGGAGGAGACGATGAAAAAAAAATAGTAAAAGAAAAAAAAAGACCAAATAACTGCAGAAATATGAGAGAGAGAGAGAGAGAGAGAGAGAGAGAGAGAGAGAGAGAGAGAGAGAGAGAGAGAGACCCACCACCACCACACCAAAGACGCCAAACACTGATCATAATTAAAACACACCTGCCCGATAACTCATTAAGACACACCTGCCATAAACCACCAGGTAAATACTTAATTAAAACTCGTGGAGTCTCGTGACGGAAAAGATCATTGTTTATGACACATAAAAGTGGTCGAGTTATCGTAGTAAATAGTGATAGATTATTTCAGCATTGGTTAAGTGATTCGGTTCCGTGATTTACCGTCTTGTGGAACGCAGGGATTGAGGTGAAAAATTAAATGAGTTAGGTTAGGTTAGGTTAGGTTAGGTTAGGTTAGGTTAGGTTAGGTTAGGTTAGGTTAGGTAAGGCCTTTTCACGTTAGATCAGGTTTGGCTAGACTCCAGACCCTGGTTCAGATTCTGGGTACGAAAACTAGACCGTTCCCGATGTCGTTTGTAAACACGACACACCGAGCGTCTGACTGACTCCCTCCCTCCCTCCCTTCTTCCTTCGCTCTCCCCCTCCCTCTATCCTTCCCTCCTTCGCTCTCTCTCTCTCCTCCCCCTCTCCTTCCTTCCTTCGTTCTCTCTCCCTCTCTCTCACCTCTACACACGTGATTCGATGCCAATCAGTACAACGCTTAGCTAATCACCTATTGCCAGCGACAGTGAAGAGAAATACAGACACAATAAACGACCATCGATTTTGTTTGTGTTGCGTGAATGTTTGTGTGTGTGTGTGTGTGTGTGTGTGTGTGTGTGTGTGTGTGTGTGTGTGTGTGTGTGTCACTGTGTGTGTGTGTGTGTGTCGGTATCTTTATCTCCCGGACACGAAATGCGTTTGTTGTTATTTTTTCCCGGCCGGGGGGTTCAAAAGCGCGCGCCACCACCTGCCAGCGAACAAAATTACCAGCGAACAAAGCAAAACAATTAACTGTGTCCATAATGACTTAGTCTGGTGCCATCAATGGGATGCTAATGCTCTTATTTTTATGCGGGTGTTGTTGTTGTTGTTTGTTGTCATTCGCCATGCTAATTGGCTCATGGGTTTGTCGGAATTTGATTGGTTTAAGTTTATTTTTTTAAAAGGTTTTATCACGTGTGTACAAGACTGACTAAAAGGTCCGTTACAATACTAAACTTCTCTCGAGATTTGAGGAGTCAAGGTTTTATTTTGTCTTATGGAAATGTTAATGTTCTTCCCTCTGTTTTTTTTATAGTGTTTTCAATGTTTAATTCTCTTTACTGGAGAATGAAATACTATGGTCGTGTAACTAGAGGTGAGGGGACGAGGGTAGAGATATTAATGGGTAACACTGAGGGTAGGAGAGCCAGGGGGTGGGGGGGAGACTGGGGTAAATGATTGAAATACTCTTTTGTCTGTTAATTATTCGTATTTTATTACAGGTAAACCCTATTTATTTACCTTTAATCTCTTTCTTTTTATGGTAACTACTACACAAGCTGGAAATATATGTATATGAATCTTATAAACATATGTGAAATATATTATCAAGCATGTAAACTAGATATTTATAATACATTAAATCCTAGTACCTGTATACATATGCATACAATCATATTTCTCAATGATACATGCTCATGCAGATAATAGAAGCAGTATGGTGACTTGTAAGCGTAATGAATAGCCAGTGCAGTTAACGAGTTGTCCGGTCTTCTCGGATTATTCTTTGACGCTGGTTTACATAGCTCGTTAACATGAAGTGTGGTTGTTATTTTGATGGCAGATTCTACACCTTAAACATATTCACGCTTTAATGGTCCTAAGGCTGGCCATCCTCGAACACGGGAGGAGGTGGAGGAGGCAGTATTACCATAGTGACAGTACAGTAAGTCAAACACGGCCTGGCAACACTGTAGATATTATGATACTTTACACCAAGATTTTTTTATCCTTTCTCACTGTCAATTCCTGTTGGATTTTGTCTTCCTCACCTTTCTCTCACTTTCTTTTCATTCTTTCTTTCTTTCTTTCTTTCTTTCTTTCTCTAACTTGTATGGATCGTTACGTTGAAAGCCCCTCAAATTGTTTAACAAAATTGCACACAAGCTTTATAAACACCCTATTTCCAACCAATTTCTCTCCTAAAATAGGTAAGGGAAACTCCAAAACGATTTCAGTCTCAATAACCACAAACACATATGATTACCCATGATTAAACCCCCAGAATAGAATAGTGATCTCACGTGTACCGACTGAAGTGGAATTCAGAAGATTCTAAATCCATGTTGTCGGAGGAAGGTTTGATCGTGGCGTAGGAAGATTGAACGCGGCCTAGACATGTGTGTGTGTGTGGCTCAGTGTGTTGCTAGTTTGTTTATATAGAGCATCGTAAACCTCTTTGATGACGATGGTTTTACCTTTAAATACGATAATCTAACCCTTTGAAGACGTTGATTTTTTACCTCCAAGAAAGATAATTTAGTCCTTTGAAGACGATAATTTAACCCTTTGAGAACGATAATTTTAACCCTTTGATGACGATGAAATATCCCTTTGTAAACGATAATTTTAACCATTTGATGAAGATAAAATATCCCTTTGAAGACGATAATTTTAACCCTTTGATGATGATAATTTCACCTTTGTAAACGATAATTTTAACCCTTTGATATCAATAATCTCACCTTTGAATACAATAATTTCACCCTTTGAGTTCGATAATTTACCCTTTACAAACAATAATTTAACCCTTCATAACCACAAAATATTAACCCCCAAAGGACAATAATAAAAATATATACCGTACATATATAATTAACAAATATCTCAATACCCTGACAAAAAGGCCAAACAATCACCAGACACGGTATAAAGTCTACGGTTTTCTCCCACCACATTTCACTTACTGCTCCCATAGTCTCAATTCAATTCAATTCAATTCAATTCAATTCAGTGTTTGGTTTATCCTAGAAAGTCTACGGTTTTCTCCAACCACATTTCACTTACTACTACCAAAATATTACGATATTAGATAAACTGATAAAGACACATGAAAAAGAGATAAATATAAAAATAAACTAGAAAAATAGGAAATAATGAAAACGAATGAAATAAAGGGATTTAATATATAAAATAAGATAGGAAATAACATGGTTAATATAAGATGGGAAATGAAATAAAATGTAATAATAAATTGAAAGGAAAATACAATAGAGCAAAACATTTCTGAAATAACTTTAACTAATTCCTGCTATAATTTCTCACCTATTCCTACCCATTCCCACTCTAATATCCCTCTCATACCCAACCATTCCCACTATAATATTTCTCCCATTCCCACTATAATATCCCTCCCATTCCAATATAATTTCTCACCCATTCCTGCTATGATTTTTCAGCCATTCTTACCCAACCCTATTATAATATCCCTCCCATTCCCATCCATTCCTCCCATAATCTCCCAACCATTCCTACCATAATCTCTCACCGATTCCTACCCATTTCTAGTATAATATCCCAGCCATTCCGATAAATATTTCTCACCCATTCCCACCCATTCCTACTATAATATCCCACCCATTCCCACTACAGCATCACCCACTATCCCTCTCCTCATCGTGTCATATATAGTGAAGGTATTATAGTGTAACTTTGTGTTGGAAATTTTGTTATAATAATCGAGGCGGAAATTGATCAAAGTTGAAGCTTGGGGCCATATTGTAGTCCGGAATTCTTTCATAGATTTTCTTTAGGGGTCAAAGTAAGAATTTGGGGGTATTTTGAGGGGTAGTTTGGGGGGTAGTTTTGGGGGGTATTCTGGGGGTATTTTGGGGGGTATTTTGGGGTGTATTTTAGGGAGTATTTTGGGGAGTATTTTGAGGTGTATTTTAGGGAGTATTTTGGGGTAATTTAAGGGAGTATTTAAGGGGTATTTGGGACATTCTTGAGGTATTTTGGGGAGTATTTATGGAGGTATTTTGGGGGTAATTTCCTAAAGGGTTTATAATTTGAGAGGTAGAAGGTGGTAGTAGTTGTGGTAGGTGCTGGTGGTAGTTGTGGTAGGTGATGGTAGTAGTTGTGGTAGATGATGGCGGTAGTAGTAGTTGTGGTAGGTGATGGTGGTGGTAGATGTGGTAGGTGATGGTGGTGGTGGTAGCAACACCTGGTTAGGTTAGCGTGATCACACAATTGATTTACGGGTCAATACTTCAGGTGTCCTTGGCGACTCTTACTTTGCTGATTCCCCCCCCCTTACCTGCTGATCTTCCCCTTACCTGCTGATCCTCCCCCTTACCTGCTGATCTTCCCCTTACCTGCTGATCCTCCCCTTACCTGCTGATCCTCCCCCTTACCTGCTGATCTTCCCCTTACCTGCTGATCCTCCCCCTTACCTGCCTAATCTTGCCTCTCACCTGCTTACTCATGGTGTTTTCCTCCTCCTTCCATTATTATCTTCCTCTTGTCCCCTCTATTATTATTCTCTTTTCTTAGTCTAATTCAATTTCCACCTCACCCCCCCTCTCTCTCTCTCTCTCTCTCTCTTACTCTCCCCTCGTTGTGGAATGAGTCAGGTGTTTTTAGTAGTTTATTGCTAGAGAGAGAGAAAAGAAGAGAGAGAAGAGAGAGGTAAAGAGAGAGAGAGAGACTTAACACACAGCTCCTCTTTAGGTATACAACATAGAGCTAATTTACACAAAGCTTTAATATCCTCGACACACAACACAGTCTCTACGTGTTTTCCAGGTGCGTCAGGTAGCTCTATACACGGCAGTACTCACCCCCCCCCCTCTAGTCATTATGTTTAACGGAGGAAAACTTGGGGATATTTTTTTTTCTTTTCCATGTCTTCGAACAACGATGTGGGGACGTATGATTATATACAACAACAACAACAACAACAACACTAACACAAATAATAATAATAATAATAATAATAATAATAATAATAACAATAATAACAATAATAACAATAATAATAATAATAATAATAATAATAATAATAATAATAATAATAATAATAATAATAATAACAATAATAACAATAATAATAATAATAATAACAATAATAATAATAACAATAATAACAATAATAATAATAATAATAATAATAATAATAATAATAATAATAATAATAATAATAATAATAATAAAAATAGCAATAATAACGGTAATAACACACCCTATTATATGGTAATTAGCCACGGAATATTACCTAATTCACCTACGTAATTACTGATAATAACGCGCCAAAAATATTTATTACACCACCTTGGTTTAATTACGTTATCAATTGACACATTCACGTTAGTTTGGCGCCATAAATCTTTTACAAACCGGAAATAAATATCAACACGCTAATTACACCTGACCTAACCCGCCAATCATTATCAAGGTTTAAATTATCGTGTTTTGTGATTCGTGGATTATGTTGAAGGCAGCCAATCATTATCAAGGTATAAATTATGGTGTTATTTGATTCGTGGATTATGTTGAAGGCAGCCAATCATTATCAAGGTATAAATTATGGTGTTTTGTGAATCGTGGATAATGTTGGAAGTCAGCCACTCATTATCAAGGAACAAATCATAAAGCTTTGTGATTTGTGGAAGGTTATTAACGCAACCAGTCATTACTAAGGGATAATTTGTGGTGTTTTATGATTCATGAATTATTTAAACAGCCCACCAATCATTATTAAGCTATAAATTACAACATTCAGTGATTCGTGGATAGCAACTGAGCCAACCAATCAGAATCAACGTAGGAATAACCACACATTTATGATTTGACGACCTTGAGGTGCCCCGAACCGGCTAGTGATAATCAGTGTACACATAACAGTGTATTATGAATCGACGTGAGTGGAAGCAGCCAATCATAATTAATGTCCTAATAACACTGCTTTACGATTCGCGGAGCCCGGAGATCAATCGTCAACATCAAGGGATTCAGATGACAGCTTCATCCATTAGCGGCGTATAACTCACCTCCACGGGGGTTAGGGGGAGAAAGGAAAGGGGGGGAAGGGGAGAGAGACAGGTGATTGTGGAAGGAGATTACAGGAGGGAAAGGAAAGGAAACAATAGGGAGAAAGGCATTGGTTGAGTAAGAGGAAGAGGAGTAGGAGGAGGAGGAGGAGGAGGAGGAAGAGGAGGAGGACGACGAAGAAGAGGAAGAGGAAGTTGACTGGAGGCGGGTGAGGGGTGATAACAGAAGGAGAAGGAGGAGGGAGGAAGGTGACAGAGTGAGAGGGACAGAAGGAAGAAGAGGGAGAAAGGAAGACAGGGAAGATAATAGATGGAAGAGGAGGAGGCGAAGACAAGGAAGATGACAGGAGGAGGAAGAGAAGGAGGAGTAGAAAAAGACTAGGAAGATATATAAACAAAAGAGGGGAGGGACACACACACACACACACACACACACACACACACACACACACACACACACACACACACACACACACACACACACAGGTAGTACAGTACTACACCTGGTCGTCATTAGCAATAACTAATCCACCTTATGGCCAGGCCTCGGAGCTCAAATTATCTCCCCTGATTATCACAAATTATCACAAATTATTAACTCGTAGACCGATTATCGTGGCGTCTTCGGGTGAATCTTAACTTTTCCGTAATATCCGGGTTTTGGGGCAGTGATTCAGGTCTAATATCCGGGTCCTTCGGGCAGTGATTCAGGTCCTAGTATCCGGGTTTTTGGGGCAATGATTCAGGTCTTAATATCCGGGGTTTTGGGGCCAGTCATTCAGGTCTTGTTCTGGAGTTGTTTAAGTCACTCTCCATCTTATTCTCCTGAGACTCACAGTTTTCTTAAGTTTGTCCTGAGCTTCTTGGCGGATACGTGAGGGAAGGGACGTAGCTAGGATTTGCTAGGACTGTCTCATTTGGGATTATGTACTGCTAGGAGTGTACTTACGTCTGTCTGTATGTCTGTCTGTCTTTCCAACGCATATGTTTACCTATTGATCTATCTGTCTGCACATTTGCCTGTCCGTTTCCACATCTGTCTGTCTGTCTGAGGT
>NW_024722158.1:5899722-5907222 GCF_018991925.1 Homarus americanus
AGTCATACAGAATTCTAAAAAAAAAAATGCGTATTAATTTTTAACTTGTATGCTAATGAGTTAAATTAAAAAAAATATCTAATATTTTTCCCCCCAACTGTATGTTAAAGAAATATACTTCAATATGTATGATTATTTCAGCGTATGTTAATGAATTGTATTTCAATAGATATTTTTTTTCTTCTTAGTATGATAAGGAGTCTTGTGTGGGTTAGTTCCTTTATTTGTAGATAGATAGATGGATATATATATATACATATATATATATATATATATATATATATATATATAGGAGAGAGAGAGAGAGAGAGAGAGAGAGAGAGAGAGAGAGAGAGAGAGAGAGAGAGAGAGGAGGGGTGACACTGTTATATCCACTTATTGGCAATATTCTCTGGACACTTCGAGGACGAGGGGCGCCACAGTTGCCATATACAGACATCCAGTACATCTACCACATCTGTTGCCATATCGATAAAACACTCACTTTATACATTCGAATACAATCCCAGTTGCCATAAAACAGACAGATGTAAATATAGGGAATTGCCATATAGATAAAAAGAGTCATCCTCTACCAATACACCGAGTTGCTATATTCAAATTTACCGAGTTGCCATATACTGTTGCCATATAGACAGAAAAAACACCTAACCTCAGTTGACATATACCAACACATTGAACACAGTCGCTAATATAGTTGCCATATTATAGCTACTGTAAACTATGTTGCCATATAGACCAAATCATATATCAAAACAATTACAACTTACAAATAAACCAGAATTGCCATGTACTAATAAAAATGAGTTGTATAAAGGCTAAAACAGTTGCCATATCTCGAGTTGCCATAAGATGAAAGCAGTTCTGATATGAATAGGATTAAGAATAACCTGAATTGCCATATACCCAGACAATCCTCACATAAGGGCACCAGAATTGCCATACATACATTGAAGTTGCCATATGAAAGGAGACAGAGGTGGGTGGTTAGGTGATGGGGGCAAGAGAGTACTATACCAAACACCCTTGTATAGTACATCATAAAGCCGTTTTACTAGGGGTAATATAATGGTGTTATGAGCCATATTTATAACGACCTTACGTGCCCTAACCCCCTCTTCCCCCTCCCCTTTCCCCCCATGACCCCCATCTCCCCCTCCTACATCTCCCCCTTTCCCTATCACCCCATCTCCCCTTCCCCTTCATCCTCCCTCACCCCCATCACTCCCTTCTCCCCCATCTACCCCTTCATCCTCCTCACCCCCATCACTACCTTCTCCCCCATCTCCCCCTTCATCCCCCCCTCCCCATCACCCCCATTCTCCCTGTGTAAGTGGGTCCCCGGTTTCCAGGACCATATACAAAGGGATTTTCCTTGGTTATTTCCCTGAATTTTGATATTTTTTCCTAGATTTTGATAATATTTCCCCTAGACTTGGATGGATATTTTTCATGGCTATAGAATGGTGATTTTCCCCACTCCTACGTACACACACACACACACACACACACACACACACACACACACGTCGTCAACAAGGTACAGTATATATCCCGAGTATTCCATTATTCAAATAAAATTAATATGACAGTTATGACAAATATGACAAACTTGTATTTATTGTCGTTCTGTCGTGTCATATGGGCGACATTTTTTCACCGCTGTCATAAATATTTCGTTGAATTGTTGTAGTAGATGTTGTTGCTTGTTGACGTTTGACTTTACATGTTTGTGTTGCGTTATATATATATGTGTGTGAGTGTGTGTGTGTGTGTGTGTGTGTGTGTGTGTTATATATATATGTGTGTGAGTGTGTGTGTGTGTGTGTGTGTGTGTGTGTGTGTGTGTGTGTGATTGATGGTTATTGATTGAGTGTTGTTGTTGTTGTTGTTGTTGTTGGTGGTGGTGGTAGCAGTGTTGTTGTTGTTGTTGTTGGTTTGTCGTTGGTGCTGTTGTAATCGTTTGAGTTGTTTTTGCTGTTTTCGTGTTTTATTAATTTTAATTAATTTTGTTTCGCCTTTTTCATAAATTTATCAGTTATTTTTATTCTTCTTCTTTCGTATTTTCTTATTTATTACGGTTTAAATTTTCTCTTCTACTCTTTTATCTGTTTTTGTTATTCTTCTTACGTTTATTCTTCATTATATTTATCAATTATCTTATTCCTCTACGTTTGTTAGTTCATATCATTCCATTATGTTATTATTCTCATTCGCACGTACAAGTTATTTCCATATTTCATTCCTATAATTATTCCCCTTTCATAATCCATCAGATTTATCCAATTATCATATTCTTCCCCCATTCATATTTCATCAGATTTATCCATTATCATTGTTTCGGTAAATTTATCACTTATTTTATCGTTTCTCATCTACGTTTGAAAGTGTATTAAATGTATCGCAAATCAGATTCTTCCCCGTTCATACGTCATTCACTACGTCATTCACTACGTCATTCACTACGTCATTCACTACGTCATTCACTACGTCATTCATTACGTCATTCACTACGTCATCCACTACGTCATTCACTACGTCATCCACTACGTCATCCACTACGTCATTCACTACGTCATCCACTACGTCATTCACTACGTCATTCACTACACCTCGAGTAACGAAGATCGCCACTAACCCAGCGAAGTTCGGTTTTAAAACTCGTTAGTTAAACACCTCAATTAACGAAGCCTTCCACTAACCCAGCCACTACTAACGAATACTCAAATCCTCTCGTTATATGAACACCTCAACTAACGAAGACTGACACTAACCCAACCACTACTAACGAATATTCAAAGCACTCTCGTTATATGAATACGTCGACTACCGAACACCACCAATAACCCGGGTCAATACCCTCGAGGTTCAGATATACTCTAAACCTCTCGTTATTTTGTTTTTTTTTGTTTTGCAGGCGATCCGAGTTTCATTTTTAATATGTCCAGGATAACAACAAACACCACTTCGTAACATTGGACTCTCTCTCTCTCTCTCTCTCTCTCTCTCTCTCTCTCTCTCTCTCTCTGAATGGTAAATGGATATTGCACTTTACGGATTATACGCAGCGAATTTTGGTTGATGTAATTTCTCTATTTTTTTTCCTGTGTGACGTTCATTGCTGCAGCGACTATGTAGATTTTCAATAAAGATTTTTTTTTTCTAAGGGTAAGGGGTAAAGGGGTGGTGGGGGTTGGAGTGGGGATGGGAGGTGGGATTGGGGGTGATGGAGGTGGTATGAATGGTAAGGGGTGGTGGCGGGTGGTGTGGTGGTTGGGGTGTGATGGGGGATGGGAGGTGGTGTGGGGGTGATGGAGGGTGGTATGAAGGGTAAGGGGGTGGTGGAGGGGTGGTGTGGAAGGTTGGGGTGTGATGGGGTCTGGGGTGGTAGGGTGTGGTGAGGTGGTGGGGGTGGTACGATGGGTAGGGGGTGGTGGGGTGGTGAGGGGTAGGGGGAGGGGGTGGTTGAGGGAATGGGGGTGAGTGGTGGTACGGGTAGAGGGTTTGTTTTGCGTTCGGGGAATTACCTGATAGCTAATTACATCTACCTGGGATGATTGAGTATAATTGAGTTTGTTTTTTACTCAATGAAGCAGTGAAGTTGAAACAATGAGAAAGAGAATTGCTTTGGGAAGATTTTGAGGCACAGCGAGACAGCGAAGCACTAATGAGGACAAACAAGGAAGCACTAACAATGGAGCACTAACTAGGAAGTACTAACAATGAAGCACTAACAATGAAGCACTAACAATGAAGCACTAACAATGGAGCACTAATTAGGAAGTACTAACAATGAAGCACTAACAATGAAGCACTAACAATGGAGCACTAATTAGGAAGCAATAACAAAGAAACACAAACAACGAAGCATTAATAATGAAGCACTAGCAACGAAGCACTAGCAACGAATTGTAAAATGAAATGAAGATTATTTACGCAAACCAATGAATAACTTTTTTTCGTGCAAGAGAATGGAAGCAATATCATAAAGCAATGATTCGTGAAGGCAGACAACGAACCACTAATGCTTCAACCTCTCAAAAAATAGAAATAATAATGTTTTAGTTTTAACGAAGGAAAGATTCGTATAATGAGACAACGGAACACTGATGCTTCAACCAAAAAAGAAAAAAGAAAACTGGAATTAATAATGTTTTGGTCTTAATGAAGCAAACAGGTATGAAGGTTGAACAATACACACACACACGGGGATAGAAAGCTCTTCAGAACTCAACGAGGCAATAAACCACTTAATCGAGCCAATTGAGACTCAACGCCTATGTTCTCTGAAACACAATAACGAGACGGAATAAAACAAGTCACAAGTGTTTAAAAGATGAAATTATAAACGGATCACATGAAGATTCGACAACTTAATTTATCTTGAACATGAAGATTAATCACAGTAATGTCAATCTGATCTAACACCAACCTAACCTAACCTAACCTAACCTAACCTAACCTAACCTAGCCTAACCTAACTTAACCTGACCTAACTTAACCTAACCTAACCTAACCTAACTTGACCTTAATGCCGTCACCTATTGTATATCGAGAGAGAGAGAGAGAGAGAGAGAGAGAGAGAGAGAGAGGTACACCTTAAACTCGAGGAAGATAAAACACCTTGTTCAAGTTACACTCTTGCTTAATTAAATACCTCAACCTCGACCATGGTAGGAGGAGGGTACTCGCTGTTGTCTGTCTGTCTGTTTATCTATTTACCTGTCTGTGTGCTTACCTGTCTCACTGTTTATCTGCTTGTCTGTCTCGGTTTGCTTGTATGTTCGTCTGTATGTTTGTATGTTTGTGTATGGGTCTGTATGTTTGTCTCTCCCTCACTCCCTCACCAAATAACCCCTTCCCTCCCTCCCCCCATCTCCCTCCCCCAATCCCTCACCTACTAACCCTCTCCCTCCCCCCACCTACTACCCTCCTCCCCCCATTCCCCTAATCCCCCTCCCTGCCCCTCCCATTCCCAAATCCACTCAATACAGAAAAAACCTACCGGAAAATAACAATAATATCTACCATAAGACAATGAACCGGTAACCCCTCACTCCCAGACCAGTGTACAGAGACTATTGAGTGAACCTGTACGTGTAACAGGAATGTACTACAAGACGGGGGTAAACGTGTGTGTGTGTGTGTGTGTGTGTGTGTGTGTGTGTGTGTGTGTGTGTGTGTGTGTGTGTGTGTGTGTGTGTGTGTGTTCAGGGGTTCAAATTTGCGCAGACAGAGACACACACACACACACACACACACACACACACACACAGACACACACACACACACACACACACACACACACACACACACACACACACACACACACAAAACACTAGCTTTTAACACCTAAACTGACACCCTTAAGGAACGAAAAATCCACATTGAAAGGACGTAAGTGTAAAACAAAACTCCCTCCACAAAAAAAAACCCACAAAAAAAACACCGACTCGTAAAACTGTTGAGACTCGTTCAGGCTCGTTTCACTTACCCTAACTTAATTAAATTCCTACACTTCGCTTGGCTTACGGAGTCTGTACGGGCGATCTGTTAGTCTGTACGGGCGTCTATTGTAGGTCTGTACGGGCGTCTGTTGGTCTGTACGGGCGTCTGTTAGTCTGTACGGGCGTCTGTTTAGCCTGTACGGGCGTCTGTTAGTCTGTACGGGCGTCCTGTTAGTCTGCGGGCGTCTGTTGAATCTGTACGGGCGTCTGTTGGTCTGTACGGGCGTCTGTTAGTCCCTACTTACGGGCGTCTGTTGGTCTGTACGGGCGTCTGTTGTGAATCTGTACAGGCGTCTGTTGGTCTGTACGGGCGTCTGTTAGTCTGTACGGGCATCTGTTGAGTCTGTACGGGCGTCTGTTGGTCTGTACGGGCGTCTGTTGAATCTGTACGGGCGTCTGTTAGTCTGTACGGGCGTCTGTTAATCCCTGTACGGGCATCTGTTAGTCTGTACGGGCGTCTGTTAGTCTGTACGTGCGTCTGTTAGTCTGTACGGGCGTCTGTTGAAAGATCTGTACGGGCGTCTGTTAGTCTGTACAGCGGGCGTCTGTTAGTCTGTACGGGCGTCTGTTGAGCCTGTACACCGGACGTCTGTTAGTCTATTACGGGCGTCTGTTAGTCTGCCTGGTCTGTTGAATCTGTACGGGCGTCTGTTGGTCTGTACGAGCGTCTGTTAGTCTGTACGGGCGTCTGTTGGTCTGTGCGGGCGTCATTGAGTCTGTACGGGCGTCTGTTAGTCTGTACGTGCGTCTGTTAGTCTGTACGTGCATGAGTGTCTGTGCGTATGTCTGTTCATGAGTTTATCGACAGGTTTAATAATTTGGTCATGGGCTCCACACAGACACACACACACACACACAAACACACACACACACACACACACACACACACACACACACACACACGCACGTACATCATCACTGGACATTCAAGCCGATGTTTCCTTAACCTAATCTTGGTGTCTAGCTGTGTGTGTGTGTACGTGTGTGTGTCTGTGTGTGTACGTACAGTATGCGTGTGTGTGTAAGTGTGCGCGCATAGTAAGATACAGTCACAGGTACACATAGACACAAGCCAACACTCTCTCTCTCTCTCTCTCTCTCTCTCTCTCCCATCACTCACCCATCATCCTCACATCTCTCGCTTCTCTTCCCTCCTTCCCTCCCCTTCTTCCCTCCAATCCCCCCCCTCCCTCCCCCTCCACCCCAAGGTCGTAATTCTCAAGGACAGACAGGACAGTGTCCAGGAGGAGGTTGTTGAATAAGACGGATGGACCACCCGGCCTGCTGGCCACACTGGACCACTGAAGGACCACCCGACCTGCTGGCCACACTGGACCACTGACGGACCACCCGACCTGCTGGCCACACTGGACCACTGATGGACCACCCGACCTGCTGGCCACACTGGACCACTGACGGACCACCCGACCTGCTGGCCACACCACCATGGACCATCCGACCTGCTGGCCACACTGAACCACTGACGGACCACCCGACCTGCTGGCCACACTGGACCACTGACGGACCACCCGACCTGCTGGCCACACTGGACCACTGATGGACCACCCGACCTGTTGGCCACACTGGACCACTGATGGACCACTGAGCCGTCCTGGACCAGAAAACCGTAGCGAGAGAGAGAGAGAGAGATGCTTACATACATGCGAGCTGATCTACGTAAACACATCTTCAACCACTCAGCGCCTTCCTTACAAGCGAAATGCTTGGTAAACGAACCCGGAGTCAATCAGCGCCGCTCTTACATACGGAACAAAAACAAAAACAAAAACAAGCATCAACAAATTTTCAGCCAATCAGCGCCTCTCTTACATACGAAACAGCCAATCCAGCGCCTCTCTTACATACGAAACAAAAACAAAAACAAGCATCAACAAATTCTCAGCCAATCAGCGCCTCTCTTACATACGAAACAGCCAATCAGCGCCTTTCTTACATACGAAACAGCCAATCAGCGCCTCTCTTACATACGGAA
>NW_024722158.1:5912222-5927222 GCF_018991925.1 Homarus americanus
AAACTAGATACGTTCACACACACACACACACACACACACACACACACATCGACACATCAACATACATAATGAAGTTGCTCATGGTAGTCAGCAGGTTGGTGGAAAAACACGAAATTTTACAAAAATCCTGATTGTCGTGTTGGACTTTTCTGTTCTGGGGACCTGACTCGTGCCTTACAGGTGCCTTCTGACTCGTGCCTTACAGGGTGCCTTCACGAGAGAGAGAGAGAGAGAGACAGACAGACAGACAGAGAGAGAGAGAGAGAGACTTCTTGGCCTCGGATGTGTTTTCCAAAGACGGACCTTCACCACTTTTCTCTCACCAATTTTCCCCTGCTTATATTTTTATCTCTGTATGAATAAGGTTTTGAAGACCACGAATTCTGTGTGTTTGTGTGTACTATTTTTTGGTTGTATTCCTGTGTAAGATTTTGGTGTATGTACGTGTATTCCTGTGTATTATTCTGGTGTATTCCTGTGTATTATTCTGGTGTATTTCAGAGTATTATATTGTGCGTTTATGTATGGTGCTGCGGTATTTTCTCTTCACTGGACAAAATAGGTGTTTGAGGAACTCCTTCTATGTGTATTAAGTGGTATTATGTGTGATGGTATTGTGTGATGGTATTGTGTGATGGTATTGTGTGATGGTATTATGTGATGGTATTATGTGATGGTATTGTGTGATGGTATTGTTGTATTAGTGTATACATTGGTATGTATGATAATTAATGTGATAGTATGTGATGGTATTATGTGGTGACGTATGTGATGGTATTGTGTGATGGTATTGTGTGATGGTATTGTGTGATGGTATTGTGTGATGGTATTGTGTGATGGTATTATGTGATGGTATTATGTGATGGTATTGTGTGATGGTATTGTGTGATGGTATTGTGTGATGGTATTGTGTGATGGCTGTGTGGTATTGTGTGGTGCAGTGTAGTGGTATTATTCTCCTTTACCTAATTATCTTACCCAGGGGAGGAATTTCTGTACACTATTTTATTCCCAAAACCTTCTGAGACAGGTATGTGTGTGTGTGTGTGTGTGTGTGTGTGTGTGTGTGTGTGTGTGTCCCAAATGCTCACACAGTGTCCTAAATGTCCACACACTGCGTCATCAACAACAGGTCTAGGAAGCAGCCGCCAGAGACCAGTTGACAAGCCAACTCACCTTTGCGGCCCAAATCGACGGAAGACCTGCCCTAATGAGGAAGATCTTCAGGTAAAAAGAATTTGCAAGGCTCTCAAAGTCGCCTGGAAAATGTTGGATGTCTCTCTCTCTCTCTCTCTCTCTCTCTCTCTCTCTCTCTCTCTCTCTCTCTCTCTCTCTCTCTCTCTCTCTCTCTCTCTCTCTCTCTCTCGCTCTCATATTTTTCCCTTTGAAGACGTGGACAGATCTCTCAATGGCACCAGCAGGCACTGAATGGCACCAGGTAATGAGGGTTATGACCTTATTCCTGACCTTGCTGAGGGAATTATCTCCAACTGGCGTTCCAAATGCCCATATGGATGTCCTAAATGTTCAGTGGGTGTCCAAAATGTCCAGTGGGTGTTCTAAATGTCCAGTGGGTGTCCAAAATGTCCAGTGGGTGTTCTAAATGTCCAGTGGGTGTCCAAAATGTCCAGTGAGTGTCTCTAAAGTTCAGTGGATGTCCTAATTGTCTAGTGAGTGTCCTGAATGTCCAGTGGATGTCCTAAATGTCCTAACGGTATCCTCGGTATCCCAATATTGTCTTAAATATCCCTAGGATGTCCTAAATATTCTCAAAGTGGTGTCATAACTGTTCCTTATATCTCCACACTGTGTCTTAATATATCCAAGAAGTGTCCTAAATCTCCCACGGTGTCCTAACTGTACCCCACGATATCCTAACTGTACCCCACGATATCCTAACTGTACCCCACGATATCCTAACTGTACCCCACGATATCCTAACTGTACCCCACGATATCCTAACTGCTTACGGTGTCCCTAATAGCTGTACCCCGATATCCTATATGCTATACCCCGATACCCTGCTTGTACCCCGATATCTAACTTCTTGCCCCGTCTAACAGCGCACGATATCCTAACTGTACCCCACGATATCCTAACTGTACCCCACGATATCCTAACTGTACCCCACGATATCCTAACTGTACCCCACGATATCCTAACTGTACCCCACGATATCCCAACTGTACCCCACGGTGTCCACACGGGTAGATCCGCTGGGATGAAAGTCGTAACCCTCCACCACTGACATTTAAAAGGCATCTGGTGGCCTTTCCTGCGGGTCTGTTGAAGAATTGATATATAGTCTTTGGGGTCCTCTTGTCCCCCCTCCCTCACCCTCTCATCCCCCCTCACCCCCTCACATCTCCCTCCTCCACTACCCAACCCCTCCCCTCCACCCCCCAACTCCCCGCTGGTTGGTATCGTTGGGATCCTCTTCTTCATCCCCCCTTTCCCGCCCTCTCACTCCCCCTCACCCCTCCTTCCCTCACCTCCTCCCCACCCCCCGCCCATCAAACCCCTCCTTCTCTGCTGGTTCTCTGTACCGTTGTGGCGTCTGTTGATGTCTGTTGTCTGTTAGTGAGTGATTATCTACCGTTGTGGCGTCTGTTGTCTGTCTCACTCACTCACTCACTCACTCACCCACTCACTCACTCACTCACTCACCTACAACAGCGAGACTAAGAAGTTTTCTGAATGAAAGTATGTTTATGTTTACATTCCTATCTCGTATGTAAGAGAACCGCTGATTGGCTGATGGTGTGTTTACATTTCCTGGACTGTTTTTTTTTTTAAATGCAAGGAAACTGTTGATTGGCTGACTGTGTGTGTTGACATTATACCTGACTATATTTTTTCCCTCCCCAGGATGTAGGAGAGATGTTGCCCAGGTAGAAGGTAAATCCTGGTGAACGAAGGAAAAAAAACAAACACACAAACAGAACAATAAAAAACAGGAAAAAAAACTTGCTCGAGTGAACATTTGAACAACAGGACAAAAACAGACAGACACACGTAATAAAATGGAAGATAAATGACGAATAAAAGAGTAACAGGAAATGAAACGTAATAACAACAGTAATTAAAAAAGAAGATTGCTTGTAAACTACCTGTGCTTTTTAATTATCTATGACCTCTTAACGACCCGTGACCTTTAACGACTAGCAATCCCTAACAACCTATGACCTCTACCTGTGACCTCTATATACCAGTGAACCCTAACGACCTGATCTCTACTTGTGACCTCTATATATCAATGACTTCTAACGACCTGTGACCTCTAATTACCAGTGGCCTGTTGTTACCCCCTCGTTACTTTATCCTATTCAGCGTCCAGTGCCATTCAGAGTCCCAGGATACGCCTTCAAAGGGGGAAAATATAATATGATATATATGAGAGAGAGACCCAACATCTTCCAGGTGACTTTGAGAACCTTGCACATTCTTTTCACCTGAAGATGTCTCATTAAGGTGAGTCTTCCGCCGATTTCAGTCTCAGAGGTAAAGGTGGCGCATTACCTGGTGGTCTGGCAGCCTCTTTCTACCTGTACCTGCTGTTGTGGTTCACCTGAAGGTATCATTAAACCCAAATGCTCCCGAGAAATCAAATCAAAGGCTCTTCCCCTCTCTCCCCCCTCTCCCTCCTCTCTCCCCCCTCTCCCTCCTCTCTCCCCCCTCCCCCCTCCCCTCCCCCTTACGTAAGGTTAATTAAAATCCACGTTTAATCAAAAGTACGTATGTTATGGACCACACACACACACACACACACACACACACACACACACACACACACACACACACACACACATGTGACACTTTCCAGGTGCACGTACAGCAGGTGCCAGCAGGGGGAGTGGCACTGGGGGTGAGGAATTGCGCACTCTCATGTCACTCTTTATCACTAAGTATCAGAAGTCAGAGCACTCACCTTCTCATTCACTCTGGTAGAGGACGGACAGACCAACGGACGAACGAACAGACAGACAGACAGACAGACAGACAGACAGCAGACAGAGAAGGCGAACAGACAGACACACACACACACACACATATATATATATAAACACAGACAGACACAGACACACAGACTAATGACGTAGCCCTAAGCTTGCCTCGGGGGGGTAATTAAGGCTAATGAGACGCTGAGACCTTGAAGCCTACATAAACATTCACATATTAAGATGAAGCTGGCGCAAAAATGTCCTCAGCTGGACGTGTATATAATTAGCCAGACCCGGTGCCTACAATACCTGGTGAGGGAGAGGGAGGGAGGGAGAGGGAGGGGAGGGAGGGAAGGAAGGAGGGAGGGAGGGAGTGGGTGATGGAGGGAGGAAGGGGAAGTGGGTGATGGAGGAGGAGGAAGGAGTGAGAAATGAGGGAAAGAGAAAGTGAGAGAGAGAGGAGAGGGGGTGAAAGATGAGGGAGGGAGAAAGAGAAAGATGAGGAGAGAGAATGAGTGGGATAGTGAGGGAGGGAGAGAGGGAGTGTTGGGATTTCCTGAGAATGTTGAGAAGTGAACGTAAACTGTAGCTGTAATACCTTCACTAGATACGTTCATTTATTCTGGCTAAAATGATGTACTTTCGTTCTTATTGCGATAAAACTAAAAATTAAAATCCCTAAAACAAAAAAAAACAAAAAAACAACTTGTTCTCAGCTTACAAAGACAACAAAAGAAAAAGCGCGCGAAAATAGACAGTGACTAGGGAAAAGCGAGCTAGGAATGGGGAGGGGGGTAGGGAAAAAAGTGTGCGGGGGAAAATGCAGCGTCTAGGGAAAATTATCCTTTTTGTACACTATCAACAAAAGCGAAAGGGGGAAGGGGAATAAAATCAAATAAAACTATAAACACAGAAAAAAAACCAGACAATAAAATACGGCTTTGTAAAGAAAAACACGACAGAATAAAACTGAATGTGTAAAGGAGAAAAGAGAGAATGAGAGTGTGTCTAAGAAATGAAAAAAAAAAGTAACGAAGGAAGGAGAAGAAAATAAAAACTGAATACACACACACACTAAAACGAGATATATAAGAAAACATGATAAAATAAAACAAGGGTGTATGAGGAGAAACAAAGGTAAAAAAACAAAAAATAAAAAACCCGAAATAAAACAGGGTATAAAGGAAGAGAGAGAGAGAGAGAGAGAGAGAGGGAGAGAGAGAGAGAGAGAGGGAGAGAGAGAGAGAGAGAGAGAGAGAGAGAGAGGAGAGAGAGAGAGAGAGAGAGAGAGAGGTAAAAGTGTATACAAACAACTCGAGGTCTTGGGAGTCGAGTGGAATATATTTGTCAGCCTCAAGGAACAAAACGAGAGTATGTTGTGGGGGACAGGTCTTAATGACGACCTTCAGGAAGTGTGTTTGACGACCCCCACCTCAGGGTGTATGACGACCCTAGAAGATGTGACGACTCCACCTCAGGAAAGTGTGTGTCGACGACCAGGAAGATGTGGTGACTCAGGAAGGTGGACGACCCACCCCAGGAAGACGACCCCTGTCAGGAAGATGTGTGTGGCGACCAGGAAGATGTGTGTGGACCCCACCCCCAGTGTTGACGCCCCGTCAGGAAGATGTGACGACCCCCCACCCCCCTTCAGGAGTGTGTATGGACACCCCGTCAGGAAGATGTGTGGGACCAGGAAGATGGTGTGACGACCCCACCCCAGAAAGGATGAATTACCAGGTTTGTTACACCTATAGATATTACGAACCATCGGTGTATACACCATCTGTTGACCATCTGGTGTATTACGAACCATGGTGTGTAGACCGTCTGATGTATGAACTATCTGGTGTATTTACGAACCATCTGTTGTATTTACGAACCATCTGTTGTATGAACCATCTGTTGTTTTACGAACCATCTGTTGTATTTAAACCATCGGTGTGTTTACGAACCATCTGGTGTATTTACGAACCATCGTTGTATTTACGAACCATCTGTTGTATTTACAGACCATCTGTTGTATTTTGAACCATCTGGTGTATTTACGAACCATCTGTTGTATTTACGAACCCTCTGGTGTATTTACGAACCATCTGTTGTATTTACGAACCATCTGTTGTATTTACGAACCATCTGTTGTATTTACGAACCATCTGTTGTATTTACGAACCATCTGTTGTATTTACGAACCATCTGGTGTATTTACGAACCATCTGGTGTATTTACGAACCATCTGGTGTATTTACGAACCATCCGGCGTGTTTACGAACCATCTGGGGGAGAGGGTGGGGTGGGATGTGGCTGCCCTACCTCATTACCTCACACCCGATATCAATCTCACTTCACCTCCTCAACGGGGATACGAACCGGGGAGGAATGGGTTGCCCGTCGAGTACGATAACCACTCCCCCACTACCGTAGCTGCCACTGCTGTACACACATGGACGATAACATCAGCCTTTACAACCTATGGCGAGTCTTATAAGTCTTATCTACCGCATCTACTTCTACCTATTATGTACCTCTTCTTCCTATCTACTTCATCTGCCCTTCCCTCTCTCTTTTGTCCCCTCCCCTCTTTCTCCCTCTCTCTACCTACCTACTCTCTTTTATTCCTGTATTCTGTATATTTCTGGGTATTTTTCAATGTCTTTTTGTGTATTTCAGTATTTTTAGTGTCGTTTGTGTATAGTGTCGTATGTTTTAGACAGCGGGGTCACAGTCCACTGGAAAGTTTGTGTGTCTGGCGGGGGTCCACACACCACTGAAAGTTTGTGTGTCTGGCGGGGGTCCACACACCACTGAAAGTTTGTGTGTCTGGCTGGGGTCCACACACCACTGAAAGTTTAGAAGCTCTGGAGACCACAACACAAATATGGCGACCCTCTGCAAGTCGTCCCTGTGTTCGTTTGTTTAGCGAAATAATAATAATAATAATAATAATAATAATAATAACCCCCACATATACACATACATACATTCATACATACATACATACATACATACATACATACATACATACATACATACATACATACATACACAAAAGTTAATTTACACCCAAAAAAATCAGTATTAGGAATTTAACATTATCCTTCATCTAAAACTAACACGATATTAACATTAAGTTGAGTTAAGGAGAAAATGTTAAAACAATATCACGATTCCCTGTACGTGACCTCAAGGCTGTGGGGATTTTTCGCTTACCTGGGTTTAATAAATTGTTGAAACAGGTTAGGATACTGGGTATAACGTTTGTGGGGTTACCTTGTGTGTGTACGTGTGTGTGTGTGTGTGTGTGTGTACGTGTGTGTGTGTGTGTGTTTGGGTTTTGGTTGTGTGTGTGTGCTTGCCCTCTCTAAAATCACGTACATTCTGCTTCCTCTAAAAATCACGTACTAAAAATAAAATCCTGTTTCGTGTCATCAAGAAAGGTATTTGAGTCAAGCTTGTTGTTGAGTGTTACGGTGTGGCTAACACTTACTGATGACACCTCACCTGTCACCTTGACCACTGAGAGAGAGAGAGAGAGAGAGAGAGAATTGCTTTCTTTACCCACATATTTGAGAACAATGAGGCTTAACTCCTGGGAAATTAGAGATGTAGTGTATGACCTATGTATAATTTATGTATAACGTTGAAAAAGTATATTTGGTGTTGATATATATATAATTTATGTATAAATATGCATAATGTATGTAAAAATATGTATAACGAATGGAGAAATATGTATAATGTATGTAGAAATATGCATAATGAATGATCAGATAATGTATAACTAAATGTTGAAATATGAAAAATTATTGATTATACACGAAAAAGCAATTAGAATAAAGACGTAAGGATTATGGCGCTGAAGAAATCATCCACGCCACAATGCTCACAAAAGACGCAAGGATTATGGCGCTAAGAGAATCACCCACGCCACAAAATCCTCTCCACCATTAGATTTAAATACCCGCAGAGAATGTGATAATAAACGTGAAAAAAAAGAATAATAAGAGAAACCGACAAAAAACAGAGGCACCAGCAACGCTCCTTTATGCACCCCGTGAGTAATAGCTCCAAGACGCTTTTAACCTATATATAAAAAGAACTCACAATGGCAGAGGAGGTATTTTTATTTTATTTTTTGGGCTCTCTCTCTTTTTAGCTCGGAGTGTTGAAATTAATTAGTTGTGAGATAGCTCAATAAGGCGGTATTATTATTATTATTATTATTATTATTATTAATTTTTTTCGTGTTGCTCATTGTTGTGTATGTGGGAGAGGGAGAGAGAGAGAGATTAGTTTGTGCAGGATGTGGTAGATGGTGTGTAAAGGTGTGGTTGCTATTCTCTCTCTCTCTCTCTCTCTCTCTCTCTCTCTCTCACCTTGACTTCTCTCTTCACCTTGTTTGTCTCTCACCACCGATCAATTCCTCTCCCTCACTCTACCTGCATTTTTCCCTCACTTCACTCACTCACTCTTTCTTCCCTCCCTGCTCCTCTTCCCACTCATTCCCCCTGCCAACCAGTCATCCTCTCTCTCTCTCTCTCCCCCTCTCACTTTCAAAGTTCCATTCTTCCCCCCACCACCCCACTCCCCCCACTCACTTCACCCTCTCACTCACTCTCCCCGTCTTGCCGTCACCTCTCTTAATTTCACGAGGTCACCTGACACCTCACCCAGGGGCAGGTTAATTAGACTCGCCAAGGCAGGTAACAACAAGTTCAACGTCGGTGCATTATTGGAACCTCTCGCTAAGCTTTTATTTACAACATAAAATAAAGATAAAAATAGTAATGTAAAAAAAAAAAAATCTGGTCGACCTTATTATTAAAAGCATGTTTATGATTGCTCTTTTAACCCATTATCATCTACCACAGGGATAATACCATCACCTATACCACATGTGTCTGTCTGTTAATTCTTTATTTTATCCCCCCCAAAAAAAACGAAAATTGAACAAAAAACAAAAACAAATAAATTAAAAATTTTCTAGATATGGTTTATAACTCTTGCTTATAAAGGGGATATTACATTGGCTTAAACCGGATATTACCCTCACTTAACCGGATATTATCCTCACTTAACCGGATATTACCCTCACTAACCAGATATTACCCCCACTTAACCGGATATTACCCTCACTTAACCGGATAATACCTTAACTTAACCGGACATTACCTTCACTTAACCGGAAATTACTTTTAAGCTCTTACCGTCACTTACCGGATATTACCTCAACTTTTACCGTCACTTAACCGGATACTACCTTAACCTTTACCACCAATTAACCAGTTATTACCTTCACTTAACCGGAAAATCATTGGTGGCGTCACATAGGTTGCCGAATATTGCCTCTTAGTCCCGTATAGCCCGTGATAGAGGCGAGGGAGCGAGGGATTAGCGAGCATGAAGCCAGATTAGTGTTGTAAAGTACTGGGATTGTTGTGTGTTGATACTGTGAACAACGAGTGACACATGTAAACTATACATATATACATAGTGAATCTATTTATATGAACAGGATACATATATGCATACAGCTTATACAGACACATACACACACACATACACTCAACCCTCAACACACACATACACACACACACACACACGCCCACTTTCACCAGAATATTAAGTTGGTCGGTGGAACCAGACAGTAAAAATTAAGACGCAAAAAAGAGAAAAAATTACTTATTCAAAAAGTCAAAACAGCTGTGATTTACCCCAGGGAAATTAACAGGAAGACTTGGTTAAGATTCTTGCAACACGAGGAATGACTATATGTGGGGCCCCCATTAGAAGTGAGTGGCCCCCATTAGAACTAAGGGCCCCCATTTGAAGTGAAGGCCGCCATTAGAAGTGAGGGCAC
Source organism: Homarus americanus (assembly GCF_018991925.1). Classification (NCBI taxonomy): domain Eukaryota; kingdom Metazoa; phylum Arthropoda; class Malacostraca; order Decapoda; family Nephropidae; genus Homarus; species Homarus americanus. Next base: position 5,922,024 of record NW_024722158.1, read on the forward strand.
CCCATTAGAAGTGAGGTGGCCCTCATTAGAACTGAGGTCTCCATTAGAACTGAGGTCTCCATTAAAACTGAGGTCTCCATTAAAACTGAGGTCTCCATTAGAACTGAGGTCTCCATTAGAACTGAGGTCCCCATTAGAACTGAGGTCTCCATTAGAACTGAGGTCTCCATTAAAACTGAGGTCTCCATTAAAACTGAGGTCTCCATTAAAACTGAGGTCTCCATTAGAACTGAGGTCTCCATTAGAAGTGAGGTCTCCATTAGAACTGAGGTCTCCATTAGAGAACCCCTTACAAACCCATAACCCCTTAGAACTAGAACCCTTTAAAATCAGAACACAATAGAACCCCTTTGTTGACACCCACACGACCCACTCCCCTTAGACTCCACTCCTAAAACGTTTCAGTATCAGGCGAGAGAAGGAATTATTTTTGTTCATTAAATATTCATCTTATTTAAATCAAAACATAGTGAAAATAAACACATGTTATTCAGATATCCTCCTCCTCCTCCTGCTCCTCTTCTTCACCTCCTCCCCCTTCCTCTCTCCTCCTCCTCCTCCTCCTCATCTTCCTCCCTCCTCCTCCTTCTTCCCCTCCTCCTCCTTCTTCCCCTGGGTGTATATCGTCCATTGTATATATTACTTTGGATATATTGTATAAATTTGGGTTTATTTCAATTTATATTTGTTCAGATTAGACCAAATGTGTGTGTGTGTGTGTGTGTGTGTGTGTGTGTGTGTGTGTGTGTGTATACTAAAATACCCACGTGGTCGTTAATTAGACAAGAAACATACAGACGACAATTAACCCTAATGAAGCCTGTTTTATTAATAATTATATCCTGTACGTGTGAATCTTAATATAACTATTTCCCAAAGTCATTTTACCCCTCCCACCAACTCCACCTACCCCACCCCACCCCACCACACCCTCACCCACACCAACTCCACACCCTCCCCACCCCCACACCACCACTCACACTCCCTCACCACTCCCACCGCTCCTAACCCCACCATCCACCACCACCCCCACTACCCACCACCTCTCCACCCCCCCACCCCTCACCCCCCCTACCTGTTCTCCTTAGTGTCTTTACTTGGGACAGGAACAACTTCTCTCTTCCTTAATTAAACACGATTCATTCAACAAACAGGACCATTTTTTTTATGTGAACTTGGTAATTAATTATTTTGTCTCAAAGGAAAAGTGGTGATAAAATTTCAATCTGTCTGTCTTTTTCTGTCCCTCTCTCTGTCTGTCTCTGTCTCTCTCTCTATCTCTGTCTCTATCTCACATGTCGGTTTTATTTATTGTTGTCGTCTTGGTTGTGTGTGTGTGTGTGTGTGTGTGTGTGTGTGTGTGTGTGTGTGGGTGTGTGTGTGTGTATGTGTTTGTCCGTTGCTTGTGTGTATGTGTGTGTCTGTGTTACCTGTGTCTGTACATTTGTGTTTCTCTCCTCACCTCTTGTGTTTGAGTAAGGCAGAGAAACACTATATTGTTATTTATTACAAAGGCGTTATGCTTTTTAAAACGATTGCGGTGGTCGAGTGAAAACAAGACTCGTTACTAGTCCTCGAGGGCCTTGGTTCACTCTCAGGACACCTTTTAGCCCACCCAACTAAAATCGGGGATACCTAACCTAACCTAACCTAACATTACAGGCGCCTCACAGTGTGTTGTATTCATGCCTCCTCTACACACGGTTTCTGCAGGTTTATGGAATTAACTTTTTATATTTATCTTATCAAACCATTCAACAACTTACATAGTCTAAGTCTTTGTTATTATTGCCTTTATCTTCCTAATAGTGTCTTTGTAAACTGTTGATCTAAGTATACAAGATAAACAGGAGGAAGGTTAACGAGAATAACAATTTCCTTTGGCGCCAAACAGACGACCAAAATAAACACTTCTTTTTGGGTGCCAAATTAACAACAGCTGATTTTTTGTTTACATACAGAGAGACAACAATGGCGATAACAATGGCGGCTCTTTTCCCTCATCCCATCTTCCACCACCCTCGTGAAAATTAATTTATTAGACACTAATTAATGGAGGTGGGTGAAGGATATTGCGGTTATTTACCTGTTTTTGTGCGTGTGTCTGTTTTTGTTTTCCCGGAACATATGAAAGGTGGGAGGTGAGGTGAAGGGTGTGTGTAGGAGGGGAAAGGTGTATGTGGGGGAAGGGAGGGTGTATGTGAAGGGAGGGGGGTGTATGTGGGAAAGGGGAAGGGGGAGGAGTATGTGGGAAGGGAGTTGTAATATATGGAAGAGAAGAAGTTGTACTGTACGTGGGAAGGGGGGAAGAGAAATTGTATATGAGAAGGAGGAAGGGAGGGAGGGAGAGAGGGACGGAGGGAGGGATGGGAGGGGAGAGGGAGGGAGGGATATAATTATGTAAGAAGGAAGAGGTAGGTACTGTAGCTTTTAAGAAACCCATTAACCTACTCACACTCACAAACGTACTCGCTTTAAAACACTCGTCCACTCGCTGGTTGAAGCTATATAATCAACTCTTTGAAGACGCCAGGTAAAGCTAAATCCCTCAAGGAGTTAATGAGGCATATTAACCCTTACAGCTGATACACTCAAGGATCAAAGTCCCTCCACCACCACGAGTGTTTTCATCACCCCCCCCAGGTATTTTTGAGGCAGTCGTGTGGGAAGGTGAAGTGTTTTTGAGTAAAGTTTCCAAATGAGTTTTATATTGACCAGGTGAATTTATACCTTGAAATCAATTAAGGGATTACGTTCAGGTGATTATCATTATCATTATTGCCACCCAGGTAATTAATGTGGTAATTATGATAAAGTGTAAAGAAACGATAATAAGTGATAATAAGAAGGAATAAACGAAATAAACAACAACAATAACAAAGATTAATAATAATAATAATAATAATAATAATAATAATATAATAATAACAACAACAACAAACTCCCCAACAACATCAACATCAAAATAACCTCCCTCCCCACCAAACACACAAACACCCACAAAAACAAACACCTAACTCACTGGCATACATATTAAACACAAACATCCACATTTCATACTCTACCCCTCCCCCTCCCCTCCCCTCTCCCCTCTCCCCACAAAAACTTTTAATCTGCTGTGCCAATATGTCGTTTTTCTTACCACATCCAACAAGTTATAAGCCAAGAGGACTGAAGTGGATTGAATATTTGAATATTTTATGTTTGATATACACTACATAACTTTTTCTGTGGATGGAGGGGGTAGGCTTGTGTTTTGCTGGAGTTAAATTAATTAATGTTTATTAGTATATTTACGTGAGGATTAGGGGGTGAGGAGGGTGTTGGGAAGGGGTGAGGGGGGGCTGTGGGGGGAGGTGGGGGGGTGGGGGGAGGGGGAAGGGGAGAGATATGGGATGAGGGAGGGGGGAGGGTGACACAAATTCGTACAATAATAATAATAATAATAATAATACAACCACCGCCACTACTACAACAACTACAGCTATTACTATCACAACAACCACTACTACTACAACCAACACACACTAGGTCACAATCGCAAGAGTCACCTAGGCCGACATTATTCACATCATCACTAAGAACTTTTTCCCCTAGTACTTGAGACAAAATTCCCTAGTTTCAATTACAACTGAAAGGAACGAGCGGTTGCAGGGGAAAAAAAATGTCAGGAACCTCTCGACCAATGAGAGTCCTGGGAAGATCGGTGAACGCCCTGCTAATCTGAGTTGAGGATTAGTCAGAGTAGGTGAATGGGGAGTGTGTAGTGGGGTAAGGAGGTAGGGTGGGTGTGGTGGGGTAGGGTGGGGTGGGTGGATGGATGGATTTACAAACGCACGGACGGACAAACGGACAAAAACTTGAATACACCTGCGGTCCCATCTTAGGCAGGTACTAATTAACTATCCTAAAACACCTGTTGACATACTAAATAAGAAGCTAATTGGTGTTTACAGGTGAGTCTAGTAATTTGGGTCTACCTGTGTACTGTATTCGTATTATTCATATCACTGTATTTTGTATTTTTGTATTGTTGTATTACTGTATTAAAAGACTACATTGAATTATAAATCACTCATTAACCTGATATTTTAACTACTTGTGTCTTATAATGAAATAAATTGTCAAAATGTATGCCATAAATTTGCATATTAAAGCCAATATCAATGTTGGAATAACTCGGTTTGTCCTCAAGGAACTCGTACGTGTAGTCAGCCAAAGATGCACCGACCCCACCCTGGGTCTCGTGCTCGTAATTTTACCTGGCAATACTTGGTGAAGGAAGGCTGTATGTAAAGGTGATTGTGATTGGTGGATCTGTTTTCGGCTGTATCACTGTCAGGATAAATATTAAACAAATCAAAGGTAGAATTTTTATAATAATAAACGATTCAGTGTTATTTAAAGTCATGAGAAGTTTCCAGATGATCGTATATTTGTTTAAATAATGAAGAAATTTTTATGCGAGGATCTTGTGGCAGCTGTGGTTGTAGTCGAGTTGCCAATTCATTAATATAATTTTCTTCATTATTTAAACAAATATACGATCATCTGGAAACTTCTCATGACTTTAAATAACACTGAATCGTTTATTATTATAAAAATTCTACCTTTGATTTGTTTAATATTTATCCTGACAGTGATACAGCCGAAAACAGATCCACCAATCACAATCACCTTTACATACAGCCTTCCTTCACCAAGTATTGCCAGGTAAAATTGCGAGCACGAGACCCAGGGTGGGGTCGGTGCATCTTTGGCTGACTGTACAGTCACCCAAAAAAAGTCCTGTCGCGAATCACGAACCCCGAGATTGAGACTCGTGAACCCGAAGCAGTAGACACTGATACATTATTCTGTCCATAAATGCTTCGGATTCAAGAGTCTGAATCTCGGGGTTCATGGTTCGCGACAGGACATTTTTGGGTGACTGTACATGATAAGCATTAGTGTGTGTGTGTGTGTGTGTGTGTGTCCTCTATACAATACAAAACAATCATTACATCATCGTCTCATTATTATTGTAATCTTAAAATAACAAACCAAACGAGGAATTGGGTTAAGAAACGTTTAGATAAATTTTACGCTGATCAGAGCTAACATGCAGTAAGCCTCAGTAAAGGGTTTGTTTACATGGGCTCTTTAACCTCCCCCCCCCACTCACCATCCGACACTCCACAATATTCGTAATTTTTATTT
>NW_024722158.1:5937222-5979449 GCF_018991925.1 Homarus americanus
AGTTAACTTAATCGAGAAGAGTTTTAGCACAAGAATTCAGGTAAAAGGTGAGTCAACAGTGAGTCAACAGTGAGTCAACAGTGCGTCTCGTGTAATAACTGTTGAGTAGTGAAGCCCAGCAGGTGTGATCTACAAATATGTACAACACACAGGAAACTCGGGGCTAATTATCTCTCTCTCTCTCTCTCTCTCTCTCTCTCTCTCTCTCTCGCCTCCTTCCCCTTTCTAACTCTCTCCGTAACTTATCCTTTCTCCCTCCCTCCCTCCCACTCTCTCTCCTCCTTCCCTCCCTCTCTTCCTCCTCCTTCCCTCCCTCATTTTCTTCTTCCTTCCCTCCCTTAACACCTGGGGAAGCTGAGGTCAAGGTAACTCACAGGTAATCTAAAGATAATTAGTAGTTAATACAACAAATCAAAGGTAATTCACAGGTGATTAAAAGATCAATCAGCAGCAAAGTATTCGAAAAAGTAATCAAAATAATAAAAGTAATTGACACATAATTCAGAAGTAATTGAAAAGTAATAATAAAATTCAACAGAAATCCCAAAGGTAATTAAAAAAGGTAATTATGAAGACAATACAAGAGTGAACATATATTAATGGTATTGTGGCGTTCTATTACTCCTCTATTAGTGATCAATTACTGTTATGGTGCTCTAATGCTATTATATTATGCTCTATTGTGCTCTATTGCGCTTTAATGATGTTCTAATGGTATTTTATGGTGCTCTAATTACTCTATGGTGCTATAATGGTGCTCAAATTGTTATGATATGCTCTATTTTGCCCTAATGGTGCTCTAATGGTGCGATACTTGTGTTATGGTGTACTCTAAGGTGCTTTAATGGTGCTCTAATGGGTCTCTGTTAGTGCTTGTGGTGTTACTGTTACCTTTTTGTGACACGTGCCGGTGTTTCTTGTTGTTAAATCCTGTGTTACTTGCTGTTAAATCATGCTGTTACTTGCTGTTAAATCCTGTGTTACTTGCTGTTAAAACCTGCTGCCACTTGCTGTTACCTATTGATGTTACTTGCTGTCATATCCTGGTGTTACTTGGTGATAAATCCTCCTGTTACTTGCTGTTACCTGTAGATGTAAATTACTATCACTTAGAGGCGTTGCTTATCACCACCACCACTACCACCATCTCCCAGAGCTACTTACCACCACCTCTCAATGCTACTTACCATTACCCGTCAGTGCTACTTACCATCACTTGTTAATGCAAACTTATCACCACCTTTAAATATTACTTACCAGCACTACCACTACATCCTAATGCTACTTACCAATGCTACTTACCATCACTACCATTACCTTCAAATGCTACTTACAGTTACGTCATCAGAGGAACAGGAATTAAATCAATCAAAAATTTCAATCCATCGTTTTTATTTTGATTTTCAAATGACAGGATCATCATCATCGTCATCATCATCATCATCATCATCATCATTATCATTATTATCATCATCATCACAAACTACAAACACCATTAAAAGTGACGTTTGTTTCTTTTACAATTGTTTACTTTCAATGTCTAAATTATATATTGTTTACCTCAAATATTATTGTGTTTTAGAGATTTTTAGAGATTTTGAAAGAAATTAATAACTTTTTTCATTATATTAAACCCATTACTTTTTATTATATTTTTTTGTATTTTTTGAAGTAGTTTTGAATTTTAACTCCAGATTTGTGTTCTATCTTAATTTAAACCCAAGAAAAATCTGTCAGATTAAATTATACATCTGTGACAAAATCGCACCTTACACCATTCAGATTTTTAAAACCAGTTCCCAGATTTTAAATGAACTTTTACCTTCCCTATTTTGATGCCAATTACAACGATAATTGGATAAAATATTGTCTCTAATTATACATCCCCAATTAATAGTGCCATAATTATACATATCCAGTTAATAGTGCCATAATTATACTATACCCAGTTAGTAGTGCCACAAGTAATACATAACTACCCGCTTCAATGTATACTTCTACAGTATTATGTATTTCCAGTTTCTACACAAGTCCAGCAAATTCGTGTTTCTCACATGGCCAACATACTCCATACAAAATGGATTGTATGTATAATTTCTATGTATGTATGTATGTATGTATTTATGTATGTATGTATGTATGTATGTATGTATGTATGTATGTATGTATGTATGTATGTATTTGTGTTAATTTCTACCTTCAGGTGATGAGTGTCTCTCTCTCTCACTCTCTCTCTCTGTTCTCCCTTGTTAAATTTAGTAAACTAGTTAGGAAGTTAACATCTGTATATACACGTGTAGTTAACATCTGTAGTTAACACGTGTAGTTAACGTACTTGAGTTCGCTGTGACACATCTTAACAGTGACCAATTATACACCTTGTTATCTGTAGGGCCAAACTGATACCCGGATCTAAAGCTGTCCCCGGAAATTAGGTTAGGTTACGTTAGGTTAGGTTAGTAGGTCAGATTAGGTTAAGAGGTAGGTCAGATTAGGTTAGAGGTAGGTCAGATTAGGTTAGAGGTAGGTCAGATTAGGTTAGAGGTAGGTCAGATTAGGTTAGAGGTAGGTTAGATTAGGTTAGAGGTAGGTTAGATTAGGTTAGAGGTAGGTCAGATAAGGTTAGAGGTAGGTTAGATTAGGTTAGAGGTAGGTCAGATTAGCTTAGAGCGAGGTATAATTAGGTTAGATTAGTTTAGGGATCGCTTTCGTTGGGTTAAATTACGTTTGGTTAGGTTAGGTTAAGTTAGATTAGGTTAGCTTAGGTTAAGCACTAGATCCGGGTGTTAAAGTGACCATCATATAGTAATCAATTTCCTTTTATATCAGATCCATTTTGATTTTTTTAGTTTCTTGGAAAAAAAGTCGAAAACAAGAAATCAAAAACAAAAACAAAAATTAGTGTGGCCAGAGTAGTTGAGAGACCAACCAATCACAACTCACCCTCAAGAGACCGACCAATCACAACTCACCCTCAAGAGACCTACCAATCACAACTCTCCCTCAAGCTAACAACAACACTGCCTTTCCATGGATGTTAATGAAATGTATGAGAGACGATACATTACAAAAAAAAACAAAAAAAAAACAAGAATCTATGGTTGAAGATGAGGCATTGAGGATATAAATGAGAAATATTATAACATGATCACTATGGCAGGATATACCATACATGACTACAGTACTTTACAATGGTGGTACATGATAGGTCAATAGATTAGGTCAATAGATTATCTCTCTCTAACCTGCCTTGGACATCTGTGTTGACTGTCTCTATCTCTCTTCCATCTCCAAGAAAAAATGGCCCAGGTCTCCCTCTATCTCTCTGCATCTCTTCCATCTCCGAGACAAAATGGCCCAGGTATCTCTCTATCTCTCTTCCATCTCCGAGACAAAATGGCCCAGGTCTCTCTCTATCTCTTTGTATGTCTTCCATCTCCAAGAAAAATGGCCCAGGTCTCTCTCTATCTCTCTTCCATCTCCGAGACATATGGCCCCAGGATACTTCTGACATGATAAAAGTGGATTTTTCGTTTAGTTAAAATGATAAACAAGGGCTACACTATATACAGGTTCTATCAAATAGGAAATATCAAAATAGTAAGTCTATGTACAATATACTCTAAGACACCGCTGCTGTACAATGGCATTTTACCTACAAAGAGTTTTAGGAGAAAAAACTTCCACATTCACTCAATTGTGTGTTTATAAGTTTGGTGGCCACAAGTTGACCTTACGAGGTGATGGGCGACTGTTCCTCAAAGATACTTACGAGCTTTATCCTTCTTCCTTATCTCCTGTAATCCAGTCTTGAGTCTTAAGTGTGAATCCAACGCCGTTTTATCCATCTATTTTGGCTTCTATCTTTTCGTTTTCCTTTGAATTCACTGGTACAGGGTGAGGGGTGGGTGAGGGGGAGGTCTATGTATCGTTAAGAAGGATCTTTGAGGACCAGAAGCCAACCCATTGTTTACATGGTTAGGATGAGGAACACAAACAATGCTAAAGTCCAGATGTAAACAAACCCCCATTCGATAATCTTGTTTACGTGGGACTGAGATGAGAGAAGTGTGTTGATCAAAAGATGAATCAAACAATAAATAAATGAAAAAAATTGAAATAAACCCCAAAAAGGTGAAATATTATAAACCTTAAAAAAAAAAAAATAGATGAAATATAATAAATCTTAAGAAAAAAACCAACAACATAAAACATACTTAGATATTATTTAAAGTTTCGTGCAAGAAGTCGCTAATGAGTTACCTAAAATGATATAGTATATATTAATATAAAAAGACCACTACTGTATTGTATGAGAGCCAGGGGCGTATGGACCTCAGTACTAACACCACCACACCGTCACTTAACAAGGCGGGTTGTTCACTATCACATAATATAACACACTACCAGCTGTTCCTCCTTTACCTGTGATTAATTAGAATTCATTACCTGTTTGGTCTCCTTAATTAGTGATAGGATTAATGACCAATTACCTTCAGGCTGATAAAGACATAGGTAGACATTGTATTGATCTTACCGAGTTTAATTACGCCTTCGTTATTAATTAAGTTATAAGGTCGTTTATAAGAGATTAATTAGGGGGTAATTTATTATTTTTTTCCGGTCAAATTTCAATCTTAATTTACCTGAAGTTGGGAAGGTATTGTTTTTCTAATCTCTTTTCAGACGTTTTCCAATGAAATTTAATCATTATTTTTTTTTATCAATTTACGATTAAATTTACGAGTTTCTGATAATTTAGTCCCGGAGCAACCCACCGTGTTAAGCAGAAAGAGACTAAAGCGAAGAGATTTGGTCAGTGTCTCTCTCTCACAATCTCTCTCTCTCTCTCTGTCTCTCTTTTTCTATCTTTCTCGTTCTTTCACTATATCTTTCTTTATATATACGTGTGTCTGATTGTCTGTCTCTCGTTCACTGATGCAGCACTTACAGATCCATACACTTGTGATTCGCTTAACTATCACTGCTGTCTTAATTATTATTATTATTATTATTAATTTCACTGTCAAATTCCCTCGACGTGAAAAATATATCTGTTAACATTCTCCAGGTGAGGGGGGTGGGGGGGGTGGGGGTGAAGAGGTGAGGGGGGTGAGGGGGGATTTTCACTACTGACGTCATATACAGTTCGTCTTGTAGCGAAAATTGACAAAGTTATTGTGATTTTTTTTTCTTTCGTACGATTATTAACAATGTTTTCTTTCACTGCAATTTATTTTTTTCCTCACTTAAGTTCATTCATAGTCGTCCTTTATTCACGCGTTCATTTAGAGAATTTCACTTACGATATTTTTTCTGTTTTAATCATAAGTTTATTCACAATGTTCTCTCTTGCTAAAAACCATTCACAGAACTTTAATTTTTTTCTATTATCTTTAAGTTTTATTCTCAAAGTTCTCCTCTCATATTACTGTCTTTAGAACTTTTTTTTTTGTAAATTCACCCAAAATGTCTTCATCTAAGTTCACTCACAAAAAAGTTTTATATCCTAATTTCATTCATTAAAAAAAGTTTATTCTCGTAAATTCACTTAAAAAATCCTGTATCACGTTCAAAAGCTATTAATAAAGGTTCAATTCACTTATAAACTATGATTGAGACCACGTAATTGAACCTTATCCTTAAATTAAAACTTTACCAATTATTAACTTTTTCAATTATCTTTATCAAGTTTATCAATGAGTTTATCAATTATTGTTATTTTTATTATTATTATTATTTACTTTTTTCTGTTTATTTTTAAGATAAACAAACCAACTGGTACGGATTTTATTTATAGTGTGAGGCTTGTGTATCATCGTCACCATCATCACTATCACCATCATCGTCGTCACTATCACCATCACCATCGTCACTATCACCATCATCATCACCATTATCATCACCATCATCGTCACTATCACCATCATTATCACCATTATCATCACCATCATCGTCACTATCACCATCATCATCACCATTATCATCATCATCCTCATCGTCATATCGCCATCATCATCATCAAGGTCACTATCACTGATGGTGTTGTGAGCTCAGCCGACGACACAGGTGGAAGGTGTGAGTTCTAACGACGACACAGAAGCTTCACAGTCTGGATTAGAGTAGACGATTCCCCGAGAGATGACTTCACTTGGCACATCACTGCCCATCACTGCATCCCATCATGCCCATCACTTCCCATCACTGCCTCCCATCATGCCCATCACTTCCCATCATGCCAACCACTGCCTCCCATCACTCCCATCACTGCCCATCATTTTCCATTATTGCCCATCATTGCCTCCCAGCCCGCCCATTACTGCCTCCCATCACACTCATCATTTCCCATCACTGTTTCCCATCACTGCCTCCCATCACTGCCTCCCATCATCACTTCCCATCACTATCATTGCGTTTCGTCACACCAATATCTTCCCATCACTCACCTTGTAGTCCACCCCATCACCTTCCAACTGGCACCTCCCATCAAACTCCCATCACACATCAACCAAAACCTCCCATCACTCTCCCATCACCACTTAACCCAAAACCCCCATCACCTTCCAAACCAACCCCTTTCCATTACACACCAACCATTTTCTCCCATCAACCAACCAACTAATCAATCAACCAACCCCTCCCATCACACACCCCCCCCACCCCATCAACCCCCGCCCACCCCATCAACCCCCATCAACACACACACACCAATTTCCTACCAGTTTATGGGCCAAAGTTCCCCGAAGTGTCTTGGGAGGTTGAAGCTAAGGTCCAATTTCTCACACACACACACACACTTTACTATCAAGACCCGAAGAAGAGAATGAGAAGCGTGGGCGTGAGGAGGAGAGCGATCGTCGAGGGTGTGGGCGTAGCTGTGGGCGAGGCGTGGCCGGAGTCGCTGAGGGCTGAGGCGTGGCAGCCCAGGTCCTCGGAGTGTAGGTCAAGGAGGGGAACTTGTTGACCTGTGGTGGGTTCAAAACATGTTGCCGCCCGTGCCAGAGTGTGTACCTGTGAGGGAAGAGAGAGAATGGTGGTGGTTAGTGAGGGAGGGGGGTGGTGATGGTCAGAGAGAGAGGGAAGGAGTGGGGGTAGGGAGGGAGGGAGGGAAGGAGAGAGGGAAGTAGGTACGAAGGGAGGGAAGAGAGAGAGGGGTGATGGTCAGAGAGAGAGAGAGAGAGAGATACACACACACACATTACCGTCAACATGAAGACTAAAGAGAGGTCATCACTCACAGTACATCAGTGTCCAGTGGCTGTCAGGGTAATACAGCCGCGCAAACATGGCCACACCAACAACACATTACCAACACGGCTATAACACACAACACAACACGGCCTCACCAACACACAACACAGCTTCACCAACACACAACACAGCTCACCAACACACAACACAGCTTCACCAACACACAACACAGCTTTCACCAACACACAACACAGCAGCTCACCAACACACAACACAGCTTCACCAACACACAACACAGCTTCACCAACACACAACACAGCTTCACCAACACACAACACAGCTTCACCAACACACAACACAGCTTCACCAACACACAACACAACCAACACAGCACAACACACACAACTTCACCAACACACAACACAACTTCACCAACACACAACACAGCTTCACCAACACACAACACAGCTTCACCAACACACAACACAGCTTCACCAACACACAACACAACTTCACCAACACACAACACAGCTTCACCAACACACAACATAACTTCACCAACACAGCCTCACCAACACACAAACAACTTCACCAACACACTAAAGGTCGCCCCTAGCAACCACTGCAACTCAGACAAGCGTATCGGTTGCTAAGGGAGTAATGAACCTTAACAACACCTCCTAAACATCACGACTACACCAAAACGGGTGAAATTACTTCAAGGGTCATTAGTACCACTAACTACTCCAATTACAACACTCTAATTCAGGCAACGAAATCACCGTGTTGCACAGTATCTAATTAGTTTAATGAAATCTTAATTGAAAAAAAAATAGTGATTGATAACTATTTGGTAATTTTATTTTTTCATTATTGTGATTGGTGAGTGATTCATGGCACGAGTCACTAGCCAGCACTCAATCACCTAAGAGTGGTGATTGCTGCTGAGGACGTCACAAATGATAGTAGGAATGTAATGAAAAAGGTTAATTATCCCTTGTTCACACACACACACACACACACACACACACACACCTCGATAGACTAACCTGCTGGGCGCCCTTAAGCATAGCTGTGTGTATCTGCAGCGTCTCCCTCAGCCACCTCCTCAGCCAGTGCCCCAGCCAGACCAGGGAACACTCACACGTCCAAGCGTTGCCCTCTAGCGCCAGTCCACCTGTTAAGTATGGGAGCTGCTGTGTTAAGAATGTTTACTAACTAGTACTATTACTACTACTACTACTATTACTACTACTACTACTACTAACTCCTCCTCCTCCTCCTCCAGCCCTCCTACCTATTCCTCCTCCTCCACCCCTCCTATTATCACCCCCCCTACCTCCTCCCCTTCCTTCTCCTCCCCCTTCTCCTCCACCACCTCCTATTACCTCTTCCTCCTCCTACCCCCTCCTACATCTCCCATACGCTACCTGGAGAACTTTTTTTGATTAAACTCTGAAAAAAAAGGTAACAAATTCCTCAACAAAAGCCCAGAGGTCACAAGCTGAGGCCACTAACTTGTGTGACCTCGAACAAAAGAACGTGACGTCACAGGTCAAACAAAAGTCCAGGTAGCAGGTGTTAAGGGGAAGACAGGGGAAATAATAGATAGAAAGATAGATAGATAATGACAGAGAGAGAGAGAGAGAGACAGTGAAATAAGTAGATACATAGAGAGAAATAAAGACAGACAGACACACAGGTGGACATATAAATAGATGGTGAGATAGAGTCTACTACAGTCCAGGTGTGAATGTTATTGTTACCTGTCCGGGCAAAACTAATTAACCTTCCCTTGGGAGAGGAGTCAGGTGAACCCCGTAAAATTAAGAGGGAAAGTAAGTGAAGGAGAGGGGTGAGAGGGGTGAGAGGGGTGAGACAGAGAGAGAGAGGGAAAGAGAGTGAGGGTGAGGAGTAGGAGAGAGAGAAAGAGAGTGGGAAAGAGAGGGATTGGGTGTAGGGTGGAAGAAAGAGCGAGGGAGAAAGAGAGATAAAGCAACAGAGTGGGAAAGAGAGGGAGTGGGTGAAGGAGAGACAGACAGATAGACAGACAGACAGACAGACAGACAGTCAGACAGAAGCAAAAACAATTTATAGGTACAGACGACAAAACCCACAACCACCCGCCCACCCAATCCGCCACACATCAAAAAAGACACACCATTAGACAGACAGAGAGAGAGACAGAGACAGACAGACAGACAGACAAACAGAGAGACACGTACCAGCAACAAATGTCGTGCCCCTACTCTCCCACTCAGAGCCGTTCTCATACAGCACGTGGGGGTTGAGGAACTTGAGTTGGTTCCGCCTTAAGTTGAGGGAGAGGTAAGCCACGTCTGAGAGCTGCGTCAGGAGGCCGTCTGGTAGTGACTGGATCGACGTGTCCTGTGGGAGAGATGGGTTGGTGTAGATACTGGGGTACATGAAGATATTGAGCAGATAACAAAGATAACAAGAAACTGAGAAAAAGGTAACAACAGCACATAACAGAGATAACAAGAAACTAAGACGATAACAACAACACAAGATAACAGAAACAGATAACTTACCGTAATACTCAACAATAATTCATGTTTGTTTTGAAATCCTCGGAAGGTTTTGGAGTCGATATCCTTCAGGTTCCTGCCGGTGATGTGGAGTTCCTTCAGTTTAGGACCGAAGGCGCCCGTGATCTGGTCCGTAAGGGCGTTCTCACGAACCTCCAAGTGAAGCTTCTGCAGGGTGTGGACCGTAGCCAGCAGGTGACCCGTACGGAACCTGGAGGACGTAAACAAGGCCGTACAGGTGTGTTTTCTACGAGCAGTACTGTACCTAATTACCGATAACCTACCTGTAATTAGTGATAACACACCTAGTACCCACCTGTAATTAGTCATAACCCACCTAACCTCAACACCCACCCACCAACCTCCTCATCAGCCACCCACTCACCCCATCACCCACCTACCTACCCCATCACTCACCCACCCCATCACCCACCCACCCCATTACACACCTACCTACCCCTGTACCCACCCACCCACCCCATCACCCACCTACCTGCCCCAGTACGTCACCTACCTGTACTTCTCGATGCGTGGGTAGGTGTTCATATACAACTCTCTCAGGAAGGTCATGTGAGACAGGGCGTCGTAGTCGAAGCGTTTGATCTCGTCCAGGTTACTGAGTACTAGTGTCTCGATACTGGACGCCCCGCCGAAACTGTCCTTCGTCAACGACTGCGGCAGGATGAGAAGGAGGAGGAGGAACTTGTGAGTGACATGAGTATTTTATTGTGAGTTTGTGAGTTAGAATTAGCTTTTAATGTGAGCTAAAATTAACCTTCATGTGAGCTAAAATTAACCTTCAAGTGAGCTAAAATTAACCTTCCTGACGTGAGCTAATTAGTCTTCCTCACGTCAGCTAAAATTAGCTCTCCTGACGTGAGCTATAATTAGACTAAAACGTGTACCATATCAGCTATAATCTTGGTTGAGCTAAATTTAGACTGACATGAGCTAAAAATTTATAAGACTCACGGAGGTAAAATTAGAGTTATTGAAAGCTGAAGTCACTCATAAAATTACCTTAGAGATTATGAGATAAAGTCGGATCTTTTTTATCTCTCTCTCTCTCTCTCTCTCTCTCTCTCTCTCTCTCTCTCTTTCTTTTTGGGTGCGATGAACAAATACACAACACAAATACTTATCCATCTCTACATACATACATACATACATACATACATACATACATACATACATACATACATCAGAGAGCAAAACGCTAGGGGTGGTGGGTCGAGGGAGAAGGAGGGGAGAGAGAGGGGTAAGGGAATGGGGTGAAGGGGTGAGAGAGGTGAGGGGAAGGAGGAGGGGGAGGGGGGTCACGTTGATTCACCTGTCCATTACAGCGTTTAGACAAAGCATTGAATTATTGAGGAACTTAAAGTAGATGGTGCACCTGGGTGGGGGTGTGGGGGTGGGGGTGAGTGTTGGGGGTCACTACTACCAGAGAACAACAAAAACTCCAAAACATTGATCCCTTCCAAAACACACACACACACACACACACACACACACACACAAGGTAATACTTGACCCTTGTAATATATTCAATATTTGTCTGTATAAAAACTCTAATTAATTTAATATAAAATCAATTATGATAATCAGGTAGACCAATTTATCTTAAAGAGATAAACTAATTATCCTCAACAAGTTTCACCTAATTAGCCTAAACAGGTATTCCTAATTACCATACACAGGTAAATTCAATTACCTTAATCAGTCTACCTTTTTCACCTCGTCAACGTTTCTCACCTGATCTAACTTTCTTACCTGGCCTAACTCTCTCACCTGGTCCACATGACTCACCTCTATGGGGTTAAAAGAGAGGTCGAGGAACTTGAGGAAGGGCATGTGTCGCCAGAGCCTTGAGCGGACCTGCGGCAGGTCGTTGTAAGAGAGGTCAAGGGAGCGCAACTGGTATAGGCTCTCGATACTCTGCACTTCGATCTCAGACATGTGGTTGGAGGACAAATTGAGGGAGATGAGGTTGGGCAGCGGGATGATGGGAGACGAACTGAAGCCGATGTTGGCCATGTTGAGTTTCTGGACGTTCTGTGTGTAGTGGAACAGCTCCTTGAAGTTGGCACGGACGGGGTTGCCGCTCAGGTCCAAAGTGATGAGTCTGGTGAGGCTGACGAAGACGTTGTCGGGGAGGATGGTGAGGCGGTTGGTAGCCAGGTTCAGCTCGATGAGGTTGGGGAAGCTGTCGAACATGGTGCTGTCGAGGTGTTCAAGGTGGTTGTGGGAGATGTCGAGGTAGTGTAGCGTTGTCTCCACCTCCGCGAATCCTGCCGTGGGCATGGAGACGAACTCGTTGTGGGAGAGTTTGAGTTTCTCCAGCTGTGTGCCGCGGAAGACGGAGTTGGGCAGAGACCGCAGCTCGTTGTTGGAGAGGTCGAGGACTCGTAAGAAGGTTACGTCGGTGAAACACTCGGGTGGTAAGTTCTTAAGATGGTTATGACTCAAGTCCATGAACTGGACTTTCTCCAGGGAGGCAAACGCTCTTGACCGAATTTGTTCGATACCGTTGTGGACGAGGATCAACATCTGGAGTTTCTCGAGATCCCCGAAGGCGCTGCTGTCTAGCTTCTTGATTTTGTTGTAACCAAGATAAAGACGCTGAAGAGAGAGCGCGATGGATCCCAGGAAGTTGACAGGCACCTCCTTCAGTTCGTTACGGCTGACGTCGAAGCTCTTGATATTCGGCGCCGGACCAGAGCTGACACTCAGTTCTTTGATCTTGTTGGAGGAGACATTGATGGCCAGAGCGTCTATGGCGGTACTCACGTTAGTGAAGGCAGCCAGAGAGAACTCCCTCAGCCGATTGTGTTGAAGATCCAGCTCCATCAGATTGGGAATATCAGAAAACGCCCGAGGCTCAATTTGCTCGATTTGGTTATCGCTGAGCAGAACAGTGTTAAGTTTGGGCAGTCCCTTAAACGACTCAAAGTGGAGAGTTTTGATTTTATTGCTGGTGAGGACGAGAGTTCTCAAGTTGTCGAGGTTAGCGAAGGTGTGGACTTCCACCCGCTCCAGGAAGTTGAGCGCCAGTCTGATGTCGCCGAGTTTCTTGTGGACGTTCTGGTGGAAGAGCGTCTTGGGGATGTGTGAGAGGCGGTTGGAGTCCATGTTGAAGTAGCGCAGCTCACCGAATGAGTACAAGGCTGTCTCTGAGATGGTTCTAAAGTTATTGTTGTCGAGGGCGATCCACTGTAGCGACGTGAGCGGCTTCAGGACCTCCTCGGGGAAATAATCATCCCTGTAGAACCCGAAGCTGATCTCGAGGATTTCCAGTGTGTTGAGAACATCAATGAAGGAATCGGGATTGATGTCAACTATTCTGTTGAAGGAGAGACTCAACTCCCGGAGTTTTGGAGCGTGTCTGAAGGCGTGTGGCGGAATCTTGAAAATTCTGTTGTTCCTCAGTACGAGAGTGTCCAGGTTGTCTCCCCACGTCTCGAAGTCCTCCTCCAGGATCTCGGTAATCTGGTTGTGACCGAGGTTGAGGTGGGCGATGGTGCTGCAGTTCTCAAGGGAGGCTCGAGGTATGGCCTTCAGCTGGTTCCCGGACAGACTCAAGGACTCCAGAGACTCACAGAAGGACCGGAAGGCGTCGTCTTTGATGGCAGCAATTTGGTTATCGGGTAGATAGAGGTAACGGAGTCTCTTTAGGTGAGACAGAGCTTTAGGAACGGTCTGTAACCTGTTCTTCTCGAGGTCGACCATCACCAGGGAGTTCTCGGGTCCGCCCAAGAACGCGTTGTCGGTGATGTTGAAGATGTTGTTGGCTGAGAGGTAGAGCCGCCCGGGGTTGAGGCCCTGGAAGGCGCTGTCTTGAATTTCCGTCAGGAGATTAAAATCCAGATGAAGGTCTCGAACAGTGAGAGAGCCGTTGAAGAGATTATTTGGAATAAACCGAATGAAATTTTCCCCGAGATCTAACTTGTCCAGTTTCTTCTGAACGATGAAGCCAGTGTCTGGAAGCCTATCAAGAAGGTTTCCTCTGAGGAACAGCCACGTCAGGTCCCGGATGCTACTGACGGCCTCTGAGGGGAAGCCTGTCAGTAGGTTGTGGTTGAGACTCAGAGTCTGAATATTCCTGGAGAGGGAGTCTCGTTCCAGCGCCAGGATGTTGTTGTCGTCCAGGTTCAGCCAGAGGAGCCGCTTACACCTGGAGAACACGTCGCGGGGCACATGGTCCACGTCGTTCTCCCCCAGGAAGAGTGTGGCCAGGGTGTCCCGCAGCCCCGCCCAGTCCTCCGCCAGCAGCTCCGCGATGTGGTTCCTGTCAAGACACAAGAGGTCAGGTCAGATGGGGTGAGATATCGTCAGATACTTCTCCAAGGTCTCTCTGGATAGGGTGAAATAATCAGATATCTCTCCTAAGTTTCCCCAGTGAGTGAGAGAGAAAAGAGAACAGCTCACATCAAGCGAAGCACAAATTCATAAACAACTCCATAATACAAGTTCCCCTGAGAGACCGGACCGAGACACCAGGGGAGACGAGAGGAGATTATCTCTCTAAAACTCTCCAAGACGAGAGAGACACTGTGTGATCTCCCTCGACACCACCGCCTTGAGATGACTGAGAAACATTAAGACACTATGTTAGATTAGGTTAGGTTAGGTTAGATTAGGATTAAATTTGACTATGCTTACTCAAAGGCTTATAACTTAATCCCTCGTGCTAAAATTGTCGTATTTTTTTTATTTATATTATTTTTTCGAATTAAGTTCTTGGACATAGTTGAGAAATTAATTAATCTTTAGTTAATTTAATTTGTCCAGTGCATTCCCTTTATACGAATCGTTTTTCGATAATCCAAAAATTTCTTTCATTAATTTCATTCACTCATCCCAGTTCATTCTTTATCATGATTTCAATTCTTTCTTGGTACTAATGGGGGTATTTCTGGGGGGGGGGAGAGGGGGTGGAGGGAGACCTAACTTCGCCAGTTTCAGGGAGAGAAGGGAGGGAGGGAAGGGAGAAGAGGGAGGGAAGGGGAAAGAAACAAGGAGGAAGGAGAGAGAGGGAAGAAAGAAGAGACAGAGAAGGAGAAGAGGGAGGGAAGGGAGAAGAGGGAGACCTAACTTCGCCAGCTTGAGGGAGAGTCAACATATTTGTGTTGTGGTCTCCTGGGCGGCCAAAGTTTCGAAGGTGTTTTGTGGTACTGACAAGAGCTACATTTTACCTGTGTTGTGTCTCGCTGTTAAAACTTGTTGGTGACGGCGGGACTTGTCTGACCCACTCTCTCTCTCTCTCTCTCTCTTCTTCACTACCCCTTTCTCCTTATTTCCCCCTCCTTCCTTCTCTTCCCTCTTTCTCTTCCCTTCCCTCTACTCCATCTCTTCCTTTCCTCCCTCCTTCGTTCTCTTCCTTTTCTCTTCCTTGCCTCTTCTCTCTTCCTCCCTCCTTCTCTTCCCTCTCTCAATCCCTCCCTCATTATTTCCCTCTCTTCCTCTCTCTTCCCTTCTCTTCTTTTCCCTCCCTCTCTCTCTTGCCTTTCGCATCCTCCCTCCCTCTCCTCCCCTCCCTCTCTTCTCCAGAACCTGCCACTCCCCTGCCAAATGACCCCAGAATCTGCCACTTCTTCAACATAGGAGGTCAATTAGGACATTGGAGGCCAGCTAGAGGAAATAGGAGGCCAGCGAGGGTACAGTAAGCCAAATAGGACATAGGAGGCCAGCTAGGACATTGGAGGCCAGCTAGGATAAGGCCGGATACAAAAGGATACAACTAGACAAGGTAAGAGGCCAGCTAGACAAGACAGGAGGCCAGTTAGACGATATAGAAGGCTAGTCAATAACTCATGTAGCCAGGTACACAAGGTAGGAGACCAGCTAGACGAGACAGGAGACCAACTAGACAAGGCAAGAGGTCAGCTAGACAAGGTAGGAGGCCAGCCAGGGACACATGTAGCTAACTAGACAAGGCAGGAGGCCAGGTAGACAAGGCAGGAGGCTAGCTAGACAAGGCAGGAGGCCAGCTAGACACGGGCGGATACCAAAGGACACAGCTAAATAATACAGAAGAAGGCTCAAGCCCCGCCTGTCGGAATCTCGAATCGACAGCTGAAGTAAAATGCCATGAAAATGTCAGTGGACCGGAGGCTGACATTTTCCACCTACGTTCACCGGCCGTGTGGACACTGTGTGGACATTAAGCATACCGTGTGCATATTAGGACATAGTTTAGGCATTTAGGACACCTTTTTCAATATTTAAGACGATGTGTTAGTTTTTAGGACACTGAACAAAAAAAAAAGCTATGTAAATTAGGACACGGTATGGACATTTAGGACACTGTGTGGAGCATTAGGACACTGTGTGGAGCATTAGGACACTGTGTGGAGCATTAGGACACTGTGTGGTGCATTAGGACACTATGTGGAGCATTAGGACACTGTGTGGAGCATTAGGACACTATGTGGAGAGCAGGATGCTGTATTAGCATTTAGGACACCATATAAATATTTAGGACACTGGGGAATCATTTAAACAATATGTGGGCAATTAGGACACTGTATGGGTCAATTGGCACACTATGTAAGTATTTGGGACAAAGAATGGACATATAAGACACTGTGTGGATACTTGGAACACTATGTAGGTAAGGAAATGTGGACATCTGGTCAATTGGGGACATCGAGGACACTACATATTCAAAGGTGACTCTACCGGAGAATTATTCCATCACAAATGTAAATGTTGCTCTCCCTTAGGTCTTGTGTGTGTGTGTGTGTGTGTGTGTGTGTGTGTGTGTGTGGTGTGTGTGTGTGTGTGTGTGTGTGTGTGTGTGTGTGTGTGTGTGTGAAGGTGCGCGCGAGGAGGTGCCATAAATAACAAGACAAAATAATATACAAAGAACAAACAGAGAGAGAGAGAGAGAGAGACTCACCCATGCAGGTTGATCCACTCGAGAGCCTTGAGCGGTCTGAGAGCCTGGCGAGGGACAGCTGTCAGCTCGTTGAAACTCAGGTCCAGTGACTGTAGAGAGTGACTCATACCACTGTGGAGGAGAAGGGGGTCTTGTGGTTAGTGGTGGTGGTGGTGGAGGAGGTCTTGTGGTTAGTGGTGGTGGTGGTGGAGGAGGTCTTGTGGTTAGTGGTGGTGGAGGAGGAGGAAATCTTGTGGTTAGTGGTAATTGGTGGTGAAGGGGGTCTTGTGGTTAGTGGTGGTGGTGGTGGAGGAGGTCTTGTGGTTAGTGGTGGTGGAAGAGGAGGGGGTCTTGTGGTTAGTGGTGGTGGTGTGGTATATTTTAATGCTTCCTATATGAAGACCTGTGGTTAGTGGTAGTATGTGGTGGTGGGGGTATGTGGTGGTTAGTGGTAGTATGTGGTGGTTAGTGGTAGTATGTGGTGGTTAGTGGTGGCTTGTGGTAGTATATAGTGGTGGTTGCTGCTGGTTAATGTTCCTTTCTGATGGTAATTCATGGTACTAATGGTAGTGTGTGGTAGTGTATGGTAGTGGTCAGTAATGGCTTATGGTTAAGTTATTTCCTGTAAAACATTACAAAACAATAAGACACAACACATTATTCAAACACACAGACATACACCCAGGTTGGAATACACATCATACAGACGTAATATACACATAATATATTCATACGAGGATTATGAATTAAAAATTTATAAAAAAAAACAAAAAATAAGAAAAAAAAGTTGACATATAAAGAACGGTCGAGGCGCCACTTGTGGATGAAATATTTATAGGAGGCGAGGAAGCAGTGATTACGGGTGTGTTGGCTGTGAATTAGGCCAAGTTTTAATGAGTTCCAGGAGAGCCCAAGAGAGGGAGTGTCTGGAAGATGCCGTCGACGCCACATGGTCCTGGAAGACGTTTTGAAGACAATAGGGATCTGGAAGGAGGGTTTAAGTCCACGTGAATCGAGAAGGAGTGTTCCAAGCCACAAGGAGTGTTCCAGGCCACAAGGAGTGTTCCAGGCCACAAGGAGTGTTCCAGGCCACAAGGAGTGTTCCAGGCCACAAGGAGTGTTCCAGGCCATAAGGAGTGTTCCAGGCCACAAGGAGTTCCAGGCCATAAGGAGTGTTCCAGGCCACAAGGAGTGTTCCAGGCCACAAGGAGTGTTCCAGCCACAAGGAGTGTTCCAGGCCAGGCGAGTGTTCCAGGCCATGAGTGTTCCAGGCCACAAGGGAGTGTTCCAGGCCACAAGGAGTGTTCCAGGCCATAAGGAGTGTTCCAGGCCACAAGGAGTGTTCCAGGCCAAGGAGTGTCTCCAGGCCACAAGGAGTGCTCCAGGACTGGGAGGAGTGTTCCAGGACACAAGGAGTGTTCCAGGACACAAGGAGTGTTTCTCAGGCCACAAGGAGTGTTTCAGGCCACAAGGAGTGTTCCAGGCCACAAGGAGTGTTCCAGGCCATAAGAAGTGTTCCAGCTACAAGGAGTGTTCCAGGGACCGAGGAGTGTTCTAGACAAGGGAGTGTTCCCAGGACACAAGGAGTGTTCCAGGCCACAAGGAGTGTTTCTAGGCCACAAGGAGTGTTCCAGGCCACAAGGAGTGTTCCAGGCCACAAGGAGGTTCTAGGCCATAAGGAGTGTTCCAGGCCACAAGGAGTGTTCCAGGCCACAAGTGAGTGTTCCAGGCCACAAGGAGTGTTCCAGGCCACAAGGAGTGTTCCAGGCCATAAGGAGTGTTCTAGGCCACAAGGAGTGTTCCAGGCCACAAGGAGTGTTCCAGGCCACAAGGAGTGTTCCAGGCCACAAGGAGTGTTCAGGCCACAAGGGAGTGTTCCAGGCCACAAGGAGTGTTCCAGGCCACAAGTGAGTGTTCCAGGCTATAAGGGAGTGTTCAGGCCACAAGGAGTGTTCCAGGACTGGAGGAGTGTTCTAGGAGACACAAGGAGTGTTCCAGGACACAAGGAGTGTTCTGTGACTGGAGGAGTGTTCCAGGACACAAGGAGTGTTCCAGGCCACAAGGAGTGTTCCAGGACCGGAGGAGTGTTCCAGGACACAAGGAGTGTTCCAGGACACAAGGAGTGTTCCAGGCCACAAAGAGTGTGCCAGGCCACAAGGAGTGTTCCGGGACACAAGAAGTGTTCCAGGCCACAAAGAGTGTTCCAGGACACAAGGAGTGTTCCAGGCCACGTGAATCTGGAATGTCTTCTTATACTGTGTGTCTTCAGCTCGGATGGTTATGGAATGAGCCAAGACTAATGAGGTCGAGGAAGGCCAACAGTAGGACGGCTGGACCGAGCCTCGTGGACCCAAGAAAAAAAGAGAGAAAGAAAAAGAGATTCTGGAGGACTTATTCCAGACTACGTAATAGAGCTGGAAGGTCTTACACTACATTGACGGTGAACCAGAAAGAGACCGAACTGAACACCTGGGGAAAAAAAGGTCTATAGTCTGGAAGAATGTTTAGTCTTCGAATGAAACCTTCCTACTCTTGAACATCTGGGCCATCACTTAGTGTGTTTTTCCAGCTGGGATGAATGTGGGTTGGTCTAAGGTTTAATGAGTTCCAGAAGGACTAAGAAGAGTATCTGGAAGAGAGGGGAAGATCAGGAGGGAGTGGCAGGGAAGGAGAGGGGATGGAAGGGGAAGAGGGAATGGGAGAGGTGTGGTGACATTCCAGGCCATGAATTCCTGGAGGGGACTCAACGGAGTGTCACCAAAGGGTATTCCACGACTAGGGATCCGGAAGGACTTTTACTGTGTTTTTCCTCCTGCGTTGACTGAGTACTAGGCCAAGATTTAATGAGTTCCAGAAGGGCTCAAAAGAGTGCCTGGAAGGAGGGTTTCAGGTCGGAAGGGGGGGAGCCATTACGGGGCTCACCGAGTTTTCCAGCGTAAAATATTAGCTCTGGGATACTGCACACGAACACCAAGGTAGGTTACAGTAGGAGTGAGAATGGACGGGAGCAATGCAAGCTTTTTTCTTCAGTCATCTTTTTTTTTCTTTAAGTTAGTATTAAAGAGAGATAAACTGAGACCCTTATTATAGCGGAGTTTGAGAGAGAGAGAGAGAGAGAGAGAGAGAGAGAGAGAGAGAGAGAGAGAGAGAGAGAGAGAGAGAGAGAGAGTCCCTCTTCCTCATTACAGCAACACACAAACAGGATTTCCGTACCAAGAGTTAAGATGTTAACCACAAGTTTATTATTAACCTCCTCGCACCTCTATTCTATAACAAAATAACTACAGAAAAGTAAATAACAAAAACAACAAAAACAAATACAAATAAAAAAACTAATAAGAAAAATAACAAAACAAGAATATATAAATAACAATAAAAACAACAAAACTAAACAAAAACAACCAGAATAACAAGAACAGCCGACAAAAATTACCATCACAAAATAAACAGTGTGTGTGTTGTGTGTGTGTGTGTGTGTGTGTATGTGTGTATGTGTGTGTGTGTGTGTGTACGTAATAATGAAGAAGGCTTGGATCGTAACTCCTCAAGATTCGTAAGATGAAAATTCTTTATCAAGTCAAGACGTAAGAATCCAGTTAATTAGTTGACTTTAAGGTAAACAAAAAATAAACACCCCCATTCCCCCACCCCCTTCCCCTCCCTATCCTTCCCCTACCCATCCCCATTCCCCTATCCTTCCCCACTACCCCTATCCCCACGCACCCCATCCCAACCCCCTGAGGAAAAATGGCATCCTATTCAAACTAAGACTCGACCCTTAACTAGATACGCTCAGTTAAGAGATAAAAATAAACGTAATGGTTCTCTCGGGAGGTTCTATTCTCTAAGTTAATTTTGTGACGAGTTAAGTGAACGTATCTAGTTAAGGTAACGTAGAAACTAAGTGAACGTATCTAGTTGTTACTGAAAGAAACCCAAAATCTCTCTTGGGATGGTAATATTAACGTGTGTGTGTGTGTGTGTGTGTGTGTGTGTGTGTGTGTGTGTGTGTGTGTGTGTGTGTGTGTGTGTGTGTGTGTGTGTGTGTGTGTGTGTGTGTGTGTGTGTGTGTGTGTGTTACTGTACCTGTATGTCTGTCTGTGCGTATATTAGTACCTGTAATTGCCCCTGTGCTTGTGGTTGTGCTTGTACCTGTGCATTCTGTACCTGTAATAATTATACCTGTAGTTCAACCTGTAATAATTACACCCGTAGTTTTACCTCTAATTATCTATGTATTCACACACTTGTATTGGCATCTACATCTGAAGACACACCTGTTCCTACACCTGTACATGTATCATTACACAGAGAGAGAGAGAGAGAGAGAGAGAGAGAGAGAGAGAGAGAGAGAGAGAGAGAGAGAGAGAGAGAGAGAGAGAGAGGGGACTTAACAAAAGGTCAGGGTTTGTTATAATCTAGATACAAGTTTGTGAAAGAGAGTGAAAACATGGGACTATTTTTGGTGCTTCTGAGCCGATTGTTCCCATAAAGGTCATATCCTGTCGTGGCAAATTAACAAGAGCTCTCATGGTAATTTACGATCTTTATTGAACGTGAAAGAAAGTTTTATTTTCGATACATGTACGACTGGAAGGCCTTACGTTTACACAAAAGTTACGATCTGTCAATTGAACGTCGAAGAACGTTTTAAAGCCAGCCATGTACGACTCGGTAACCTTACGTTCACACACAAGTTACGACCTGCCTATTGAACGTCTAAGAACGTTTTAAGGCCAGTCATGTACGACTCAGTAACCTTACGTTCACACACAAGTTACGACTTGTCTATTGAACGTCTAAGAACGTTTTAATCCCAGCCATGTACGACTCAGTAACCTTACGTTCACGCTCACACAAGTCGCCATCTGTTTGTTGTGAATACGTGAGAGAGTCGCCTGATATCGAGGCTCCTGACAACCCGTATTTAATATTCCAATCCGTGTTGTACAAGAGAGTGTAGCCGTGTCTAACAATTCCTATTTTCATTTATCTCTCTCTTCCGTTCTTTATTACGTATTTCTTTCATGCATTTTTATTCCAGTTTTTACTTTAATTTCTTCATTCGTTGAGATTAATTCTCAGTTCCAGTTTGTTTCTTATTTTTGTTGTGTATTTTTGAAAGTTTATCGTATTCATTTCCGTGTTCTTATTTTTTTATTCTGTTTTCTCGTTATTTCTCTTCTTCGTTTACTCTGGGGTCTGTTTTTCCTTTCATTCTGTTTCTAGCTTTATCGCTTTTTCTTTCTTTATTCTCGTTTCTGATCTTTTCTCATATGTTATTGCTATTTTTATCTCTTCCTCCCGTCTCTCTCTCTCTCTCTCTCTCTCTCTCTCTCTCTCTCTCTCTCTCTCTTCAATAAATCTCTCCAAATTTCTCCAATTCCTCACTTTATTGTTTTATTTCCTTTAGTAATTGTCTTTATCTCGTCCCATCCAATTCTCAATTTGTCTCTCACTCCTTCTCAACGTCTCTCTTCAATTCCTCTCTTTATCTCGTCTCTCCCAATTCTCCAGTTGTCTCTCACTTCTTCTCTTCGTTTCTCACCCCCTCTCTTCCCTCGGGTGAGAGATAGTGTAGCACTGTATTCCACCAGCGTCTCTCCGTGTCTCTCTCTCTGATATATCTCTCAATTTCCGACTACAGTGTTTCCGTCTCACCCCATTTACTGTGTTCATGGCTATCTCTCTATCTCTCTCTCTTTGTTTGTCTATTTCTCTCTATCTTTATCTTTCTTATCTGTATCTGTTTACCTTTCTATCTGTTTCTCTTTGTCACTATCTCACTCTGAATCTCTTTGTCTGTGTCTATCTCTATCTCTCTATCTGTCTCTATCTCTCTCTTAGTATCTCACCTCTCTCTCTCTCTCTCTCTCTCTCCTATCCACCCTTTCTCATCTTGTCCCTCTCTCATCCACCCTCTTTGCAATTCCTAATCCAAATGACATACTTCCATCACACACACACACCACCCAACACGTCTTCCCTCTCTTCCCTCCTTCCTTCCTTCATTTCTTTCTTCCTTCCTTCCTTCCTTTCTTCCTCCTCCTCTCCTCACCCCTTTGTTTCCATACCTGTCTTAATCCACTTACACCAAGATCTAATTATACCATGTTGTTAGTATACCTGCCAGCCACACCCCATCTCTTTATTCAATTGGGATTCATTTTTGTTGAGGGTAACCTGTGTGTGTGTGTGTGTGTGTGTGTGTGTGTGTGTGTGTGTGTGTGTGTGTGTTTTTATGATTTTTTTTTTTTTCGTTTTTGTTTATTTTTTGTCGTGTTTGGTTTTAAGGTGTACATACATACATACATACATACATACATACATACATACATACATACCTGAAGGCTTTATCACCAATAAGACGTATGCTGTTCGACATCAGGCGCAGGTTGCCTACTCTCGTGTCACCAAAATCACCATCAGCAATCACCTCAAGCCCAGAGTTCACCAGGTCCATTTGTAGCACCAGGCCGGGCGGGATACCTGAGGGAGAGAGAGTAGATTGGTGAGATGAGAATGGTGAGGGGGTGATGATGAGGTGGTGATGGTGAGGTGGTGATGGTGAGGTGGTGATGATGAGGTGGTGATGATGAGGTGGTGATGAGGTGGTGATGGTGAGGGTGATGATGAGGTGGTGATGGTGAAGTGGGAGGTAGGGGAGGAGGTGAGGAGAGGGAGATGAGGTGAAGTTAGGGGTGAGGGGAGGTTAGGGAGGAAGGAAACTATAAAACTTGGGGAAACTTAATGTGTTACCAGGAGAGAGAGAGAGAGAGAGAGAGAGAGAGAGAGAGAGAGAGAGAGAGAGAGAGAGAGAGAGAGAGAGAGAGAGAGAGAGAGAGACCACCCCTGGCTCACACACAGGCACAATAACCTTAAGGGGAAACTAAGAAAGGAACAAAATTGTTGCCATCATAAATCTGGCCACGCGACCACCATGACGTATAATTTGCTTTTTACAAGTTCTGAAAATACTGAGGAGGGGGGGGAAGAGGGGAGGGGAGGGGAGGGAGGGGGGGAGGAGGGGGAGGGGAAGGGAGGGAGGGGGGTGGAGGAGGGAAGGAGTAGGGAGGAGGAGGGTAAGGAACAAGAAAGGGGTGGAGATGGAAGAGGAGGAAATAGGAGGAGGGAAGAAAGGGAAGGGGTGGAGGGGAAAGGGAAGATGGAAGGAGGAGGAGGAAATGGGAAGGGAGGAGGAGGGAAGAAGGGAAGAGGCAAGAAAAATGGAAAGGGGGAAGGAGAGAAAGAAGAGGAAGGGGAAGAGGAAAGTGGACGGGGAAGAGAGAGGAGGAAAGAGGGGGATCAAGAGAGAGGAGGCGAAGGAGGAGGGATATAGATAGATAGATGGATAGATAGATAGACAATTATGGGCAGGCAAGAGAAAGAAACGGAGAGACAGACAGGTGTGGCTGGGTTCACAGCCACAGGCACAGTAATATTGGTGTGTCCGGCTGTGGCTCACGGGGAGGGGGGGTGGGGGGAGGGGTAGGAAGGGGGGGGAGGAGGAGGAGGTTCAGTCACTCATCACCCATGCCGGAGTTATGGCGGGGAGGGACGAGGAGGAGGGAGGTGAACGGGCCTCTCCCACCTCCCTCCCTCCTCCTCCCTCCTCCCTCTCGATACCTTTTAGGATATTACAAACGTGTGTGTGTGTGTGTGTGTGTGTGTGTGTGTGTGTGTCAACCTACATCTCTCTCTCTCTCTCCCCAACACCACAGTCTCTCACAGGCACAGGTCATCCCACCTCCTACCTGCCTTTATGCTCATTTACCTGTACCTCTATCTGTACCTGCACCCTGCACCTGTTGAAACTACCTGTATTATATCTGTACCTGTATCTGCATTATCCCACAAACCGTTTTCTATATCAGTTATCCAGCATGGCCACCAGTTATCATCCAGCATGGCCACCAGTTATCATCCAGCATGGCCACCAGTTATCATCCAGCATGGCCACCAGTTATCATCCAGCATGGCCACCAGTTATCAGCCAGCATGGCCACCAGTTATCATCCAGCATGGCCACCAGTTATCATCCAGCATGGCCACCAGTTATCATCCAGCATGGCCACCAGTTATCATCCAGCATAGCCACCAGTCATCATCCAGCATGGCCATCATCCATCTCCCAGGTGGCCATGGCGCTGGACCCGAGCAAGGTGGCCGCAAGTTATCAAGTGTTGTGCAGTAAATTTGTTGCCTCTCGTATATATCTTAGTGCGACGTCTCCTGGGGGGGTGGAGAGAGAGAGAGAGAGAGAGAGAGAGAGAGAGAGAGAGAGAGAGAGAGAGAGAGAGAGAGAGAGAGAGAGAGGGGGGGAATACGGCAGGCCTTCTCACCAGTTCATTCACTACCTCGCCAGGGCTCGACCTGGAATGAGATCACTATTTGCCTGCCAAGCAACCCTGGGTGGTATGAGGGACCCGCTGGACCAGATGTGTGTGTGTGTGTGTAGGTGTGAGCCCTCCTTCCTCCTCTTATCCCCTTCATTCGTTCACACTCCTTTCCCTCTCCCTATATCTATCACCCCCCACCCTCCCCCATTATCCCCCATTCTCGCTACTCTTCCCCTCCTCCTCTTCCTCACTATTTTCTGCTTCCCTTCCTCCTCATCACCTGCCCATCCTAGCCCCCTCCCCCCTTCACCCCCAAGGTCGTAATTCTCAGGGCGGGACAGACAGGGTGCGGGACAGTGTCCAGGAGGAGGTTGTTGAATTAAGACGGATGGACCACCCGACCTGCTGGCCACACTGGACCACTGACGGACCACCCGACCTGCTGGCCACACTGGACCACTGATGGACCACCCGACCTGCTGGCCACACTGGACCACTGACGGACCACCCGACCTGCTGGCCACACTGGACCACTGATGGACCACTCAGACTATTGGACCAATCATCGAAATGAATTCCATCTCTATGTATAAAGTCACACACACACACACACA
Organism: Homarus americanus; assembly: GCF_018991925.1. Lineage (NCBI taxonomy): Eukaryota > Metazoa > Arthropoda > Malacostraca > Decapoda > Nephropidae > Homarus > Homarus americanus. The sequence continues at coordinate 5,962,793 of NW_024722158.1, forward strand.
CACACACACACACACACACACACACACACACACACACACAGCCCCTAAAACTGACTCTTTAAGGTAAGGAGTGGAGTGTGGGAAATCTTTTTTGGCAACTTTATACACAAGACGACTCCCGGAGGATTGTGGGAGACAGACTGTAGGAGGAAGGAGGTGCGGCACAGACTAGGAAGGAGGTGTGATATAGTCCAAGAGGGAGGTGCGGCACAGTCTAGGAAGGTGTGGCACAGTCTAGGAGGGAGGTGCGGCACAGTCTAGGAAGGAGGTGTGGCACAGTCTAGGAGGGAGGTGCGGCACGGACTAGGAAGGAGGTGAAGCACAGAGAGTCCAGGAGGGAGGTGTGGCACATACAGTGTAAGGGGGAGGTGTGATACAGACAATCCAAGGTTAAGGAGGTGTGACACAGACAGTGTAGAAGGGAGGTGTGACACAGACAGTGTAGAAGGGAGGTGTAACACAGACACTCCAGGGTTAAGGAAGGTGTGACACAGAGACTCCACGAGGCAGTAAGTGTGACGTTGGCCAGCCCAGGTATCTATAACTCCCAGGTAGACCATGACAGGTGAGCCCCGAGTAATTACGTGTACAGGTAATAATGGGTAGTGTTGTCACAGGTGTCCAGTGGCTGTCACACCACACCTGAGTGTATAGGTGAGAAATTATCTGTTGGAGGCGAGGGTCGATCTCTCTCTCTCTCTCTCTCTCTCTCTCTATTTTTATTTTTATTTGTTTTTCTTTCTATATTTTAGCATTAGAGAGAGAGAGAGAGAGAGAGAGGTACACAATCAGAGAGAAATCAGATACACCTGACAGTTTCCAAGAGGTGAAGGATGAGGGAAGGGGAGGGAAGGAGGGAGGGAAGGAGGAAAGAAGGGAGAGAGCGTACGGAGAGAGAGAGAGGGAAGAGGAGAGGGAGAAAGGTAAGGCTGGAGGGAAAGAAGGGGAGGAAGGAGAGAGGGAAGGAGAGAATGAAAGAGGGGGGAAGGGAAAAGGGAAGGAAAGAGGGAGAAATGGAGAGAAAGAAAGAAAGAAAGAAGGAAGGAGGGAAGAAAGAACAGAGATTGAGGAGGACCAGCTGGTGTGGAGGACTAACTTGTGTGGAGGACCAACTGGTCTTCAGAAGCTCAGGTGAAGGATTAAGTAACAGACCAGAGGTGGGTTATTGTGAGGGAGACCAACACACACACACACACACACACACACACACACACACACACACACACACACACAGAGGAGGTATAAAGTCATTTGTTGAGTGACTGTGAGTGTCAGCAGCCATCCACCTGCAGCCTGACACAACAAACACACACACAGACTTAAAGCAGATGTGTTCTCCTCCACCCTCCTGCTTTCTGCTGGTATTTGTGTTTGTAGGAGGAGGGAGGAGGAGGAAGGTAGTGTGTACATACATCTCTACTCTCACCATAACCTAATAATAATAATAATAATAATAATAATAATAATAATAATAATAATAATAATAATAATAATAATAATAATAATAATAATAATAATAATAATAATAATAATAATAATAATAATAATAATAATAATAATAATAATAATAATAATAATAACAATAACAGCTAAAGGCTAGAAGTAAAAAATAAGCAGAGTTCACACAAACTATAAGGCGACTCAGCCACTCTCAGTATGCGCGAGGTAGTGAAACGTGGGTGACAATGTCCGTAGACCTTTTCATCAGCCCTGGTGATCGAAAAGTCACTGTGCACCGGCGAAAATCGCTCATAAAATTAGGCTAGGTTTGGTTAAGTTAATTTAGCTTTAGGTTAGCGTTACGTCAGGTTAGGGTTAGGTCAGGTTAGGGTTAGGTTTAGGTTAGGGTTAGGTCAGGTTAGGGTTAGGTCAGGGTTAGGTTAGGGTTAGGTCAGGTTAGGGTTAGGTTAGGATTAAGACAGATGAGATTAAGTTAGGTTACGTTATGTTAAGTAAATAAAATGGAAAATACTCATGACGATCGGACTTGCCACCACACCCACTGCCTCCTCCCAAGACACGTTCTGTAAACAAACAATCCTTAATATTCGTCCTTGTTCTCTGATTCTCCTGCAGAAGGTGTTAATAGCCGGGTCGTCTCTCCTAAAATAATGTCTCCCGAAATGTTAAGTCTTATTCCCCCGTACACTAGAGACGTTCTTAAGACAGTTGACGAGTTAATAAGTCTTATAGTTTAAGGGAAATTAAGTCTTATTTATCCCATAAACTAGAGACTTCTTCGGGCAAAATCCAGGAGAAAAAAGTCTATCTGGCGATAGTGTGTGTATGTGTGTGTGTGTGTTGTGTGTGTGTGTGTGTGTGTGTGTGTCCACGCAAACGTGCCTGTAAGAATGCCTGTTTGTATTTACCCTGAAATGAAAAAACTTCACTAACTATTGTGGCAAGAAAAATGGGAATTCCACACACAGACACAAATATCTCTCTCTTTGTCTCTTTGTCTCTCATTCAGTCACACACACACACACACACACACACACACACACACACACACACAAAACTCAAATAACAGCAAACACACTTAAACAACATGAAAAAACAGTCAAACAAGAACAACAAAAACTCATTAGAAAAACAAACACACTCGAACAAGGACAACAGTCAAAAGAAAGTTAGAATGACCGTAGACTTTTGCTATTTAAGTTAACGTATACGTGTGTGTGTGTGTGTGTGTGTGTGTGTAGAGGCAATATCAGGGAGAACAGGTTTAGTTTACAGTATATATGTAGTATTTGCACTGACCCCCCACACAGGGATGTCAGATATACGGAGACCCCTTTGATGATAATCCCTGACCCACGACACTGTGAGTTTATGTTCCGGTAAACAGTAAAGATAATCACGTCACATTAAGCTTCTCTAGTAATAATGGTTGGAAGGTGAGTAATAATTTGAGTATTTTTTCAGTAATTAGGTGATGGTAATTCCAGGTGTTTTGGGTAATTAGGATCAGGTGATGGGGAAAGTTAATTATTCTTAAGGGTTAGAAAGTAGGTGATATATTCAGGTATTTTGAAATGAAAGTAATTAAGGAGAGAAGGTAAGGGTAAACTCAGGTATTCTCCAGGTGGTGTACGTTATCAGTGGCCGTCGTTGGCTTCATAATATCCACCCATCTAAATACAGTGAGTCGAGGGCTAGCAGGAATTCCGGCCTTCATGGAGCGCGCCTCAAAGCCCCGGGCTTATCATACTCGGTGAACCAGGCGGGCATTCTATTTCAAGAGAAAACATAAACCCGTGAACGAGCGAGACGCCTCCTTCACTGTGTATTTACCAAATAGACTCAAAGGCAACGATACCGCGCGGGGTTTGCCTTGGCGTGGAATGCGGCCCCGCCTCTGTTGCTTCAGGTAGGTCCCGCCGCCGCTGCTTCATGGGGTTTCATTCGGCTTCGAAGATTTCCCCGAGTTTCGCTTCTGTTGTTTTAGATGAAAGGTTCATTGTTTCACTCGAAGATTTTTTTTGTCCCTTGGAGGCAAAGTCTCTATTGATTCAGCTCGGTGGTTCATTGCTCCACTACACCTCCAGGACACTGCCGGGTAATACGGTGCTCGAGGCAGGTGAGTCAGAGTTTCACTAGGTTTCGAAGATTTCTGAGTCTTGCGTTTGTTGTCTTTAGCTCAGCCGGTCCTTGTTTCAGCTCTCGGGCAAACATCTATTGATTTAAGTTAACTTTTCGTTGCATTACTGCCACTGTAAGACACTACCGGACCTGTTGTTTACATCCTGGGAGAGGTTCATGCTTCCGCTGGGTCTCCAAGCTTCCCAACTCCCAGCGTCTGTTGTGTTAATTTACAGGTTCTTTGTCTCGCTGTGTTTGACGCCGAGTTCATTTTCTTTAACTCAACAACCGCTCGTTACTTTACTTTACTTTACTCCAAGACAATACACAGTCCTCGCTGATTTCAGGAGCAGTTGGTTCACAGTCTTACAACCCTTCTAACTTTTTTTTTCCAGAGTCTCGCTTCTGTTATTCTGGCTCACTGGCTCACCCGAGGTATCATGGAGAGAAGGTTTAATAGTTTCAACTCAATTGTTTCTTGTCCTTTACCAATAAAATTAATATTACTCAAATTAGTGATTCATTCAATTTATGTTACTTAAATTAATGATTCAGTATCTTATATTCTGAGTCCTTCTTCGATACAGCGCTTCACTGCTTCACTAGATCACCAACACACAAACTCCTGTGATTACCTTTGACCACATAAGAAACATAATCGAACCCCAAATATAACTCAATATACCATAACTTTTCATCACAATATAAAAATAAAAAGTAGATTAATATCATTGAATCATTAACTCTTTAAATAATAAAAAAATAGAGGAAACTGAATTAAAAGTCCAACAATTCATTTGATAAGGTAAATATATGAGGGTATAGTGACGTCACACCTTTTTGATATGATGGGAATATTTCAAATTAAATTTCAATAATAAAGGCAATGTAAACAAAGCTTGTAAACAGTAGGGCGTGTAAACAAAGCTTTTGTAAACAGTAGGACGCGTAAATACAATCTTTTACAGCGACAAATATGTAATTAATTTGAAATGTATAACAAATAAATTAAGAAGCAACAGTTGGGAGTAGTGACACCATCAATAACCACAATGACAATAACAACAAAAGCAAAAACAAGTACAACAACGACAAACAACAAAAGCAAAAACAAATACGACAAAAATAAGAACAACAAAAAACAACCACCAAAAACAACAACAAAAACAAACACCATAACACCACACCACAACAACAACAACAACAACAACAACCACCACCACAACAACAACAACAACCACCACCACCACCACCACAACAACAACCACCACCACCACCACCACAACAATGCATCTCTTTACAATAAACATTCGACAGAAGAGACAATATGATTCTCTAAACCGAAAAACGAGATAGACTGAAGTAAGAGATGTGTGCAACATGGCCGCTATATCCTGCAACATGGCCGCTATATCCTGCAACATGGGCACTATATCCTGCAACATGGGCACTATATCCTGAAACATAGCTGATATCCTGTAATACATCTGATACTGTGCAACATATCTGATACACCTTGCAAAATCACTTATACTTTGCAATAGACCAACAACACTACCATGCAATATGACTGCTATATCCTGCAACACGGACAATAACTTACACAATATATACTAATTAATATCTTGCAACACGCCTTCTAATACCTTGCAACATGATTGATACCCTCCAACAACGCTAATAACTTGCAATATGGCTGCTAATATCCTGCAACATAAACTGATTCTACCTTGCAACATCCCATAGTAATACCTTGCAATATAAACTGATAATACCCTGCAACATCCCTACTAATACGCTGCAATATGAGTGATACTAGCCTTGCATCATGGAGCAAATAAGAAGCGTTTTCCCAATATAGAATTTCAATAGGTAAAACTCGCTTATTTATTATGACCGCCACACCACCCTGCTCCGAATAATGGATGGTGGGGAATCAATGCTCTGTATATTGGGTGTTGTGGGTGTAGGTGGGTGTAGGTGGGTTTAGGTGGGTGTTTGGGGGTGTAGGTGGATGTAGGTGGGCGCAAGTGTGTGTGTGTGTGTGTGTGTGTGTGTGTGTGTGTGTGTGTGTGTGTTTATGGCGTGTAACACTCTCACACGGCTCTCACTTGTCCCACATACCCCTTCCCTCCCTACCTCCCTCCCTCCCTCCCTTCCTCCCTCCAAAACATATACCTGAAACATAAACACTCCCTCCCTCATTGCCTCCCTCCCACTAACTCCCTCACACTCCCTTTTCTCACTTAACCTCCCTTCCTACTTCATCCTCACCTTTTTTATTCACTACCTCATTTCCCCTTCACACCCTTCCTCCCTCCTACCATCCCTTCCCTCCTACCCTTCCTTTTCCCCCCTTCCCCCACCCCTCCCCCCCTCCTCCTTTCCCCTCCCACCCACCACCCTGGCCAACATGTACAGGAAACGTAGCCTCTCTCATTAATTATTCAAGAAAGCCCCTTTTCCGGAGTCACCTGCCCGAACCAAAACACTCGCTCACTTCCATAGCGCTTCGCTCACTTACTTCCTCCTCTCTCTCTTTCTCTCTCTCTCTCTATCTTTCTCGGTCTCTCTTACTATTTCTCTACTTTTCTACATTAGATAAAATCAGATTCTTTCTCTTTAGGTCATTTGAATTATTTGAACTTTCTATTAGAGGGAAGTTAGAGATAAAGGAAAGAAAGTAATCGGTAGTTTTTGAGGATTTTCTGTGGTTATGAGAAAATATTTTGCAGGTCTTGGTAACACTTGGCGGCCACAAAGCTGAAGTGAATAGCTTAAGGGGGTTAGTATGACGTTAGCTGCCAGGTCCAGCCCCCCTCCCTCCTCCAGGTCCAGCCCCCTTCCTCCTCCAGGTCCAGTCCCCCTCCCTCCTCCAGGTCTAGTCCCTCTCCCTCCTCCAGGTCCAGTCCCCCTTCCCTGCCTCCAGGTTCAGCCCTCCTCCTCCAGGTCCAGTCCCTCCTCCTCCGGGTCCAGTCCCCCTCCCTCCTCCTCCAGGTCCAGCCTCCCTTCCAGGTCCAGTCCCTCTCCCTCCTCCAGGTCCAGTCCCCTCCCTCCTCCAGGTCCAGCACCCCCTCCCTCCTCCAGGTCCAGCCCCCTCCTCCCTCCAGTCCTGCCCCTCCTCCTCCAGGTCCAGCCCTCCCTCCTCCAGGTCCAGCCCCCCCCCTCCTCCTCCAGGTCCAGCCCTCCTCCAGTAGGCCCCTCCTCCTCCAGGTCCTGCCCCCTCCAGGTCCGGCTCTCAGGTCCACCAGACTCAGGTTTCACGCAAGTTTTGACGCCGTTATGTAACTTTTCCTCTCATATAACCTGGAGGTAACTCCATCATTGACACTCATGTAACTCATCTGACACTCAACTCCATCTGGGACACTCATGTAATGTAACTCATCTGACACTCATGTAACTCATCTGACACTCATGTAACTCATCTGACACTCATGTAACTCATCTGACACTCATGTAACTCATCTGACACTCATGTAACTCATCTGACAGTCATGTAACTCAACTGACACTCATGTAACTCATCTGACACTCATGTAACTCATCTGACACTCATGTAACTCATCTGACACTCATGTAACTCATCTGACACTCAGGTAATGCAACTGACACCCATGTAACTCAATAATAAACACATGAAAATAAAGACGAATAATTAAGGGAATAATAAACGATAAAAGAGAGGAATGAATGAAAATGAATAACTGTATAAATAAATAAATAAATAAATACGTAAATGAGGGAATGAAAGAAAATAGAAAATAATAGAAATAAGGCCAAATAAATGCTAAATAAAGTAATGAACGGCAACGCATAATAAAAATACCGACACCCAAGGAATATTGATGAAAAATACACAAATTACTGACAGGTACTAATTACTGTACTGTAAGTAAACAAAAAAGACAAACAACAAGAGTGATATATGCCCAGTCAGTAGGTCACCTGTTTGTGTCGGGGGGGGATTCTGACCTTCTTTGACCTATGACCTGACCTAACTTAATCTAGCCTGACCTACCTTAAACTTACTTGAATTGACGTGCACCTTAACCTAACCTAACCTTATCTAACCTAACCTAACTTTGACCAGGATACCTTTACTACAAAGGTCAAAGTTCAAGGTCATAGCTTGAAGTATGAAAGAATAAACCTTGGCTGTTATTTGATTTATCGTATGCTGACTAAATGCCTGTGTGTGTGTGTGTGTGTGTGTGTGTGTGTGTGTGTGTGTGTGTGTGTGTGTGTGTGTGTTTATTTATCGCCTTACACTCGGTTAATATGTCAAGTTTCAAAAATATCGCTCCATTCATTTCTAAGTTATTTTGGCTACTGGCACTTGGCACAATGAGGCACTGTCTGGCACATCCTCTCTCTCTCTCTCTGTCTCTCTCTCTCTTCTCTCTCTCCTCTCTTTTCCAACCCTCCCACATCCTCCCTCTTCAACCACGCTCTTTCTCTCCCTTCCTTCCTTCCCTCCCCTCCCTTAATTAATCTCCCCTTCCTATTACCTCCCCTAACCACACTTCTTTTCCTCCCTCTCCACAACTACTCTCTCTCCTTCCTCCTCCAAACATTACACCCCTCCTTTCTCCTCCCCCCCACGCCTCCCCCCAACAAGCCAGTGCAATAAATTATTAAGTTAACGAGCAGATATTCATCATACTTGTGCCTCGTGTAAAACTGGGTTAATTACTGGTTGAGTTATCGCTATGAATCACCTTAACCCAACACGGTTCTAAGCGACTCTAACATACTCGTTACGTCTCTATCTCTCTCTGTCTCTCTGTCTGTCACTGTCTGGTTGTCTGTCTGTCACTGTCTGTCAATCTCTCTCTCTCTCTCTCTCTCAGTTAAAGTGGTGTCCTATTAACAGGTTAAAGTGGACAAGAGAGTTAATGCAATGTTGTTCTAGTGACCTAAACAGCTAAGACCATCATTCATACATACATACTTAGCATGATATTGTCAACACACACACACACACACACACACACACACACACACATAAATAGAATTCCCAGAAATTGTTTTTGTAGACAAATATCGTAACCTGGAAACTGATACACATTATATATGGTTTATGTTATGACTGAGTGGTGTGTTATTGGGTATTTGTGATCGATAATACGACCTGGAATTCTGATCAATGTTAATGAGGGTAATTTATTATTTATTTTTGCAGTACGACTTAAAAATTTTATCGTGTCACGTCGTATGAAAGTGAACAAAATAAGGTGGTAGTAATGGGTAAAAGGAATGGGTACTGGATAATTCCCCTTCCTTCCTTCCCATCATTGCTCCCCTTCCTTTTCCTTCCCTTCCCTTCCCTCTTCCACCCTCCCTTCTTTCTCTATTCCACCTTCCCTTCCCTCTTCCACCCCCTCCCCCATCTCTTTGAAACTATCGGGAGGAAATATTTAAACTCTGTCAAGGTAAATCAACAATAACAAAAACAACAACAACAACAACAACAACAACAACAACAACAACAACTACACTGGGTTATCCTTCCCCACCTTTCCTCCTCCCCTCCTTTTACTCCCCACTTTCTCTCCTCCCCCTCCCCACCTGCTCCCCCTCTCTCCCCACCACTCACTCCCCACTCCCTATTCATCTCCCCCACCCCCACCCCTGTACTTTTTCCCCTTCTCTGCCCCTCTCCCTTCTTACTCCACCCCCCTACTCCCTCCCACCCCTTACTCCCCCCACACGTGTAAATAAACCAGCCAGAGTAATAGTGATTATTTACACTTTATTTACAACCTTTAAAACGATATTTTTTTTACTTACACAACTGAACCTTACGCTGTTACCGGGAATATTCCAGACCGGTAGAGGGAATATTTCAGACCGGGAATATTCCAGACTGGCACAGATAATATTCCAGAGCAGTAGAGGGACTATTCCAGACCGGTACAGGGAATATTCAAAGCCGGTACAGGGAATATTCCAGATCGGTACAGGGAATGTTCCAGACCGGGAATATTCCAAAAAAATACGGTATCTAGGAATATTAAAAAAAAACGGGGACATAGAAAGTAAAAAATGCTTTAAGTGGAACTATTCCAAGACTGGAATCAGGAACCAGTCTCACCCAGGCACCAATAATTCCAACCTGTAGAATTATGCAGATCTGCCGTCACACCTGAGTCGAGGCGCGCTAATGAACGCCAGTATTCACCCTTTATCGCCACCGCTGACGAAGATGACTTAATGATGACACGACCTGCTTGATAATCCACCTGATAATTCATGATGATTTGCGGCGTATGATTGTTTTCTTACTTGTTAATTAATGATTACTGGTGATAATTGGTGACGTATGGTTGTTATTCTTCTTGATAATTTATGATAATTGGTGGCGTACGATTATTATCTTACTTGATAATTTACGATAACTGGCGATAATTGGTATCTTACTGTTTGATAATTTATGATCATTGGCGATAAATGACGGAATACGAGTGTCTTCGCACATGATAATTATTGAAAATGGGAGGAATATTGTTAATAATAATAAAAGAACTTGACCCTCGAAAATTTTAATAATCTATGATAATTGATGGTAGAGAGTGTATCTAAACTTAATAATCTATGATAATTGGTGATAATTATTGATATGGTTGAACAAGGAACAACACCACAATGGATATTCTTTTGATAATTTATAATGCTTCGTCTTGCGACCTAACAATAGTCTACTTGATAATTCATGATAACTGGTGATAATTCGTTGAGCGATTCACCTAGAAACTTGCTCGATAGAATATTTGATGGGAATAAGAGTGCTCGAGACCTGATAATTTATAGCAAAAGATGATGAATTACCTTGAGAAGAAGTGCTCACAAGACTACTTGATAATTCATGATAATTCGTAATATTTCAATGAGGATGTTCCTGAGTTAGACTAATATCACTGTGCTTGATAATTCATCCAAATTTTTAATAATTTTTAATAATTTACGTTGATATTAATAAGCATGTGCGCTGTAGTGAACGAAAATAATTCCACTTGATAATTTATGATAACTGGTAATTATTCGTGACAGGATTCAGCCCAAAATTCCTCGGAACTCAATAATTTATGATAATTTATAGTCAGAGTCAGCGAAGAGTCGTCTGATAGCTTGTTAATGCCATCCACCTGAATAATTCTAGATAACTCACATTGGAATTCAGTGGGAAAATGTGTGACTGACTATTAATCCCAATTACACGATAATTTATGATAATCTGAGGATTTACCCAGAGGCATCACAGTAGAGAGTGCGATAATCTCTCTCAACATTACAGAAGATAATAATTCCTAATAATTCACTCAGCTTAAATATACTGGAAGATGCAACAGCCTCACTCATAGCGTTAATCCATGATAATTGATGATAATTGACGTCGAGATTCAATGTTAACTTGGTGCAAGAAGGTATCAATTATACTCATTTTGATAATTAGTGATAATTAGAGATATTCAACACCAACATGACAGAAGAGGCTCACAGAGATTATATTCTATTTCACTAAGTTTGATAATCCGTGATAATTGGTGCTAATCTGTGATAATTTTTCGCTCCGGTGAATTGCTTTAATCACTCACTTCCACGCCCTCTGTGCTCTCCTTCCCCCTCTCCCTCCTCTCCCCATCTTCCTCCTTCCTCCCCTCTCCTTTCTCCCCTCCTCCTCCTTCTCCCTCGTCTCCTCCTCCCCCCTTCTCATCCTCTCCCTCCTTTCTTCCTCAATTCTAGATAAGTGACATATGCTGAATACAGTGAGAGAGAGAGAGAGAGAGAGAGAGAGAGAGAGAGAGAGAGAGAGAGAGACACTCACCAGGTATCCGGGCGAAGGGTACACCCACACAGGTCATCTCCGTGATGTGGTCCAGCGCTGTAGGTGACATGGTTAGGTCAGGTATCGTGCCGTCACTGGCGTACCGACACGTACACATGAGGTTAAACGTACACGGCGCCACTTCTCTGTACGAGCCGGAACATGCACACACCCACACGCACGCCCAAACCCACGCCCATATCCACGCCCGTAGGCAAGGGTCGGAGGCACGTTGACTGCACGCCATCTGTGGGTGGAAAAAAGGATATATGTTAAATGTCGAAATTATTATTATTATTATTATTATTATTATTATTATTATTATTATTATTATTATTATTATTATTATTATTATTATTATTATTATTATTATTATTATTATTATTATTATCATTATTTATTACCACTATTACTACTACTACTACTGCTACTACTACTACTACTACTACTACTACTACTTTTTTTTTTTTTTTAAACGTGGCCTCCAGCCTCCCCCAATAGCCACACCTTCGCCACCATTTATTTACCTTAATATTAAATATCCTAATACATAAGCAACTATCCTATCTGTGTTAAATTAGTTGAGCCGCAGATCGATGCGGCATTCGGTGACTGTAGCCTCATAGTCGATATCTGCAGCAGTTGACGGAGTAGGGGCAGAAGCTCTCGTTCCCCTGAGGCAGAGCAAAGCCGACCGAAGGAGAGAGAAGGACAGTCGACATCTCATCCAGGCTGTGACATAACTTCTGGGCTGCTGCTTCTGTTCGGAGATCAGCTCCGCGAGTCTGGCGTAGAAACATCTTGCGCTTGGGCCCATCCCACCAGAGGTTGTGAACACTAGCGGAGTGAAGCTGCCTTGATCGACATTTTGAATTCTCTCCCCATATGCCCTTCTCTTGTCGTTCTCGTTCCTCCTATGTGCAGCATCGAGAGCTAGGTTACGGTGACAAACGGCCCCGCGTCCAGAATCCTCGAGCACTGACGTCCACACGGGCTTCGTTAGATGTGTTTGAAGTCCTGTGTTGGAGGATCTCGCCATCCAGTGGAAGGAGGGTCGGTTCTACCATGACGTCCCGGCAGGTTTCCTTCAACATATTTGCTGTGAGATCCCTTACCTCGTCATGCCTCATGCATATGAAGCCCCCCTTCTTGCAAACCATGGCGTGATCGCCATCATAGGAATAGCCACACACGCATTGGGAGGGCAAACCATCTACTGGCCAACCGTACCTTAGAGCAATGGCATCTGTAAATTCTTGTTTGTTAAGGCTGAAACCATTTGCCCTTATCGGTAACGTAGTTAACCAGTTCGAGGCGCCCACCTCCTGCGCTATAGCTACTTTTTTTGTCAAATTTTCTGGAACCTGCAGCAATAGTTGCTGCAACATGTCATTTTGGCAGTGCTGCCGATCTGTTGTAATGGATCTACGGATCTTATTAACTTCGCTGGTGTCCACTTCCCCTGTTGCATTCTGGGCTATTATGTGGTCAGTGAGGGCTGCCGTGAGCTTAAGTGAATTTTGATGTTCAGAGTCAGCAATCTCCTCTGGATTAGTTAGTCCCATCCCTCCCAGTCTTGGTGGAAGTGCAAGAAGTGTTCTTTCTACTGGGGTTAAGTCGTGGTGTTTCACTAGTTTGGGAATGAACTTGACACTGATTGCTTCTTCCAAAGGGTGGAGGAGGGGTCGGATCTCAGGGATGGTACGCATCAGGTAGTTCCAACGATGCTTGACTCCATGTGTGAATGCTGCAAAGGCCGCATGTGGCTCTGTGTTAGCAATCTCCGATAGAGCATGGATTTCGCTAACCCACTCGTTCACCTTTCCCCCTACGTACTGGGTCTTGAAGTCCGTAGTGCCAATTACTGCGCCTAGATGTCTTTGGCCGTCCTTAGTTATTTTGACCTCACTTTCGCCGAAAACCTCCACAGCCCGATCATAATGATCTGGCTTCACGATGAGGAAGGATTTGCTGGCGTTTGGGTGGTACCCTATTTGTGGACCTCGCGATGTTACCAGGTCCCACCACTTTTTGATGTCCTCCACTTTTCCTGCTCCTGTGAGGTCATCAGCATATGCCACTTGTTTGACCCCAGTTGTTTCATACTTTATTTCTTGTTGGAGCACTGATAGGCCTATTGCATACATTGCCATTGCAACGGGGTCTCCCTGTGTTGTTCCCTCGGTCGACTGTAGGATGGTATCACCTCGTAGAGCCTTGTTGTTTACTACGTAGAGGTCTGAAGGATTCCTATACGAATTTTCAACATACATCGCAAAGCTAGGACACTTGATCTTGATGTTGTGCAGTGCCGCCTTGCGGTTAAGTATGTTGAATGCGTTTGAAGCATCCACCAGGAGAACGGCCTCACAATCACGCTGCTCAAATATCAATCTCATGGCGTGAATGGCCGCCTCCCCACCAGCCTGGTGGCCAGCACACACTTGTAGGTTCCCTGCTGCTGCCCTGACATCATCCTTTACCACCTCCATTATACACTTTCCGATGATCCGCCTCAGCACTTCCCCCACCCCTATAGGTCTACATCCTGGTTTCTTTTCCAGAGGAATAAGGCGGCAGGCCGTCAGAGCCTGGAGGTGATGGCAGCAAGAGGATGCAAGCTTTCTTGCAAGGGTGGCAATGGCAGTGCAGAGATCGCTTGCTACAGGGCCAAACTTGTTTGTGCTGAGGATGACTCTCCAACCGTTTGCATCCAGACCTGAAGGGCCGGCTCCGCCTCGAGTCTTCAGTGCCTTTTTCCACACCATCCCTCCTGTTATTTTCTCGAACAGGACAGCGTTTGGTGGGATATAAGCACCCTGGAGCCTGATGCCTTCATCTTCGCTTGCAGGGGGATGTTTCTCTTTCAATAGTTTTAATGTCGCTCTGTTTATTGGCATCACTCCACCGGAGGATTCATGTGTGAGAGATCTTACCGCGAGAGACACTTTTCCCACACGCATTTTGTTTCCAAATTGTCTTGCCACGTCATCGGTGTTTTGCTTTCCGTCACCCATAGATTTTAGTCTCTCCTGCAGTGTTCTTGCTTCACATAGGAGATCATCAAGGGCCCCAGTCTGCCACATTGTCAACCTTCTCTTCATTGCTGCCACATTTTCTTTGTGCTTAGCCTTTGTGTGTGTCCTCTGACAAAATAGATGTGGTATTATTGCCAGTATTTGAAGAGCTAGGGGGGCGAGGAAGCGGTCCTGAGTGTAATCAGTCATGAAGTGAGTCATCTCCCGAATCATTTCTTTGGTGGCCGCACACTTGGGTGGTTCAAATAAGTTAGCGGGCGACCACTTGACAATTTCTGAGTAGGTTTCTTTGACCCATACGCCTGCATTTTCCATCGACATGCCATTCCACTGAGGCGGCTGTCTCTCATTCTCCTCGTGGACACCTGCTACTGAGGGAGCAGCATTTATTAGTACTACATTATCGGGTTGAGTAGACTCACTGCTATCATTTCGGATATCATCGGGTAGTTGGGTCCCGGCGATATCCACTGTGGCCGCCTGTGTCGGCTCCCTGCGACGTGGGTTCCGACACTGGTCTAGCTTCCTGCAATTCACACATGGTCGGTTATTTCTCGCACAAACACAATTTGTGCAGTTTTGGTTCGGGCTAGCACAGACGCAGCAAGGAATGTTACCAGGCATAGTGACCAGCACCTTGGGCGACGGTAACGTCCGCCTCCGGACATCTGATTTAGTCCCAGGCACAAGATTATACTGGTTCTTATGAGGGAAGGGCGGAGAGGTGACAGGCTGGACTGGTGTGTCCAGGTAGTAGGGGCATACGTGCGCGCGTGGGTGTGTAGGCTACCCCCCCTAATAGCGACCATCCATACATCAGAATGATACACTATGGACAAGAGTTTGTCACACCAGGCACTAGTTTATATTTCCTTGGCACAAATAACCACTATTTATATGGATCAATTACTACTACTACTACTGCTACTACTACTACTACTACTACCACTACCACCACTACTACTAAAACATCAACAACAACAACACTAATAACAACAATAACAACACAAACACTGGCCATTACATCACATCTTGTTATGGTGAAACAATGTCAACAAAAAGCTGATCAAACTAATTCAAAATAGATGACTCATTAGACACAAAAAATTATTAAATAAATAATGGTAATCAATTAAGCTTCATATTGCGTTTATTTGCTTATGTAACTCGCCATTATAGCAAGTTATAGTAGGTTAGGTTAGGTTAGGTTATTCGCAATTATAGCAGATTATAGGGGATATATTAATGCGTTGATATAATTCGGCCTTACATTATAATAGGTTACAGGAAATATATAATTGGTGATTCACTGTTTGCGTATAAATAGGTCCTGTGTCCCCTAGTGATTATAGATCCTAGTACTAATAGGCCCCAACCTAACCCTAACGTAACCTAACCTAACCCTAACGTAACCTAACTAATAGAACTGGGACCACCAGAACCCATAGAGTATGGGAGATGAACAGACAGACAGAAAGACAGACAGACAGAGACACACACACACACACACACACACTGAGTATACCTGTGTACACTCCAGTATATATAACACACATAAGGCGGGTAGACTCAAGAACTCACACATAAATCATACTTATTAAGGTATACTTTAGTTCACAGACACACAGCATATATCCTAAGCATACACCATAAAGTATATTTCTTCGGTGTATAACCCTGATATATCCGTAACCAAATAAAATATACAACCCTGGTATATCCATAACCCAACAAACTATACAACCTTGATATAAATGGTTCCTATACACCTGCCTAAGCCGTTAATGAGTATAAAAGCACTCTGTATACCTGACACGGCACACCTGTATATCTAAAAATAGTATTAAAACTGATAGATATTTCAGTATATTTTAGCATAGTTGATGAAGGTAATTAATGAGAATATATCATTTTAGTTCAATTTGCATATCTTTATTATTATTATTATTATTATTATTATTATTATTATTATTATTATTATTATTATTATTATTATTATTATTATTATTATTATTATTATTATTATTATTATTATTATTATTATTATTGTTGTTGTTGTTGTATGGATGATGATGATAATGATGATGATGATGATGATGTTTGGTGGTTAATAATAATAATAATAATAATAATAATAATAATAATAATAATAATAATAATAATAATAAAAATATGACTCGATGTTTAAATTTTCTCACATGTGGGGATT
>NW_024722158.1:5979548-6039548 GCF_018991925.1 Homarus americanus
CATCCCAGATAAGTCGCTCATTGACTCTATCAAGATTGGGAGGTCTATATTACTCCTGTGATTAATTTTCCCTACCGTCCCTTAATTCTATCATTGTTTCTGTATTCCGCTCAGTTTTATTTCCTTATTTATTTCACACTTCAGATTATCCCTAACATAGATTGCAACTCCGCCTCCTTCTGGTTTATCGGTATTACCTTCTTCCAACTCAATATTTGCAAATTAATTTCAGCAACACCTGATGATTGAACGACCGGTGTACAATTAAAGAGACGTAAACAATACCTCAACACACAGGTAATACAGGTAAATTAGCTATAACGGTATACACATGATGTCATGCAGAAGCTGACAACAGACGTCAGCTTCACACCAGTAGTCCTGACATGACCACCTCATCCTCCTGACTGATCTAAAATCCTCCGTCAGCTGCTTTTGTGAACCGTCTTTCTTCCGTCAACTTCCAACTTTTCTGTGTCACTGTCACCTTCACTGTCAATGCCTGCTCTTCCTGTCACTGCCAGCTGCTCCTGTCACTGTTTCCTTCTGTAAACGCAGTCCTCCTGTTACTGTCAGCACCACCACACCCTACTGGCTCAAACATAACACTGACTTCTTTTATCACAGTTCACTCGTCCCTTGTTTCGACTCTTGGATCCGAACACAACTGCTTGACTCGATTGATGCATATTAGCTCAGTAAAATCGTCATAGAGAGATAGATAGATAGATAAAAATAGATAGATAGATAGATGGATAGATTAAACCGCAGGGTCCAGGGTTCGGTATTGAGGTGTTAAATTGACGTCATCATCCAAGGAGAACTAACCCAAATTCACCCCATAAATAGAAATGAAAATAGTATCATTAATATCATTCTTTGCTCACATTTAGAAGCTTAAGAGGTCATCAACTTATAGGGAAAAATACTTTGTTACTATGATTGTAAATACTAGTTACTTGGCCGGCCTTCTAGTGGGTAATATATATCGCCCCCTGGTCAATATGTCAGTCTGGTACATGATGTATTGGTCAGTATTTGGCGGCTTTCTCTTCCGCTATGAGGCCCAGTGGCTCTCGTGAATATAATGGGTATATATACATCAGATATTGTGCGGCGCTGAGTTGTGCTACTTCTGTATTCTTTGTGTTTTATTGGTGGTGGTACAGTGGTGGTAGGTGATAGTGGCAGGTAGTGGTGATAGTGGTTCAGTAGTAGTAGCCCATAATAGTGGCGGGATATAATTCACAACCAATCTAATATAATCCAGGGAGTAACCTAACCTAACTTAACCTAACACTAACCTAACCTAACTTAACTTAACACTAACCTAACCTAACTTAACCTAACACTAACCTAACCTATTTTAACCTAACACTAACCTAACCTAACTTAACCTAACACTAACCTAACTCTCCTACAAATAATATAATCTTTCTCTTATAGTATTTGGTTTAAGCTCCTAATTACTAGACGCAGATAATGATGATGATGATATGGAGCTGTCCTGCTATGGTAATTAACGAGGTGTTTTTTCTGCTGCCTAAGATAACACTATGATAACAATTCTTAGCGTGTGTCTTGTGATATTGTTGTGTTTTTGTTCTCGGTCATGATAACATTTTCTGAATTATCTACGGTACGGATTCTTATGTTTGTTTTTTTCAGATATATGTAATATTTTCCTGAACTTCCCAAAAAAAATAAAATTCCATATAACTTTTCTTAATACCGCAAATCGTTAAAATTCCTAAAACAAATAAAATTCCCTATAACTTTCCCTTAATACCACAAATCGTTAAAAATTCCCTAAAACAAATAAAATTCTATAACTTTCCCTTAATACCGTAAATCGTGGTGAACTGTGACGCTATGATAATTTACGAGGAATTTTTCCCTACCAAGATACCATTCGTCTAGTGTCGTACAATAATAATTTACGAGGATAATTTTTTCCTGGGCAAAATGCGCTTCCTGGTCAGTGGGGAAGAGGAATGTGGGGAGTTATAATGGTTTGGTGACGGATGGGGACTCGATGGTGACTCTAATGGCGTTATCTATATAGCTGTATATCTCACCATCTGACCTCACTATAATGGTGTATGGTGACGGATAATGATTCATGGTAATATATATCACCTCTGGTCTCACCTGCACTCACTATAATGGTGCGTGGTGATGGATGGTGACTGTAATGGCGTTATCTATAGGCTGAGGAGAGAATCACCATCCGGCCTCACTACACTCACTATAATGGTGGCGGATGGTGACTCGTATGGCCTTATTCACAGCTGATGGCCATATCTCATCATATCTGGCCTCACTATCCTTTGGAGCAATATGGCCTTATGTCTAAATGACTTACTACAAAAAATAATTACCTTCAAAATATATATCAAAAGTCCAATTTAGGACTTTATTTAATTTTTTTACTTTTTTACTTCACCTTTATGGTAATTTCAGCGTTATCACCTCGAAGCGAAGAAATTTAGTGTCTCCTCACCATCAGCGATAGCTTTTGACACTAAGTAAAAAATACAAATATAAAAAAAATCCGATATTTCATGGCTGACCAAAAATCTATTCCACACAGATGCAGAATTCCCAAATGAATTTACTTAAACATGAGTTATTAATTAAAAAATGTCGCTGGTACCGAAATTAGACACTCACCTATAGTAGGTATATTCATTTAACATTTACAGGTGTACTAATGTATCATCTAGATGTATTAATTTATCATCCAGGTACACTAATTTATCATCCAGATAATTATCATCCAGGTAAACTAATTTATCATCCAGGTATACTAATTATCATCCAGAACAACACCAACAAACACCAACTAATTTATACCCAGGTGTACTAATGTATCATCTAGATGTATTAATTTATCATCCAGGTATACTAATTTATTATCCAGGTACACTAATTTATCATCCAGGTACACTAATTTATCATCCAGGTACACTAATTTATCATCCAGGTATACTAATTTATCACCCAGGTACACTAATTTATCATCCAGGTATACTCATATATCAACGACAACAACCTTTTGCTACACCCTGTAGATTATACCCATCTATAACACTTAAAAATAATGATGAAATACACAAGAGAAAATGTGTCTCTACAATCGAGGAGTGAGAAATATCGTAGAGGAAAGTAGTGTTAGTATGTGAGTTACGTTCCTATTGACTGGGAAATGTGGTAGAAAAAATCCATTGGTGAAAATTATAGAAAGGTAAAAATCTATTCAGTGAAATTAAAAATCTAATGAGGTAAACTAGGGACTTTGAAAACACCCCCCCCCCCTCAAAAAATTATTTTGAAATTTTAAAGATTAATTTAACGATATAAAAACTTAACAAAGGAACCCAAGAACACACACACACACTCACACACACACTCACACACACACACACACCCACACACACAACATTGGAATAAAAACATAATTAGTATTTCAAAACCAATTAAATAGTTTTAAAAAAAATTCTAACCAGAGAATCTAACGAGGCAAATTAAGAAACTCACAAAAATATTGCCTATGCCTTTTTTGTGTAATCCTGTTGACAAATTGGTGTGGGATGGACACAAAGTCAGACAGACACACAGACAGACACAGACAGACACACAGACAGACACAGACAGACACAGACAGACACAGACAGACAGACGTAAATCAATATGCTCCCTGCACAGATAGTGTTGCAATCCCGGTAAGAACATAATATGGACAGGTGCAGGTGGGTGTCAGGTAAAAGGTAGGACAGATATTCACCAGGTCAGGTTAGGTCAGGTTAGAGTCAACAGCAGGTAGGAGGTCACAGACATTTACGCAGACACACCTGACCTGACCTGACCTTTCCTGGAGTCTAGTTTGTCCTTTTATTTGTTGTTGCATTTAAGCGCCACGAGTCAGGTCCATTAGTCAACAAGAACAACACGCACTAGACTAATACCCTGAGAGAGAGAGAGAGAGAGAGAGAGAGAGAGACACTTGACAATTATCCTCTGATCAGCCAGCAGGAAATATTAGCGTGTTCACAGTGACGCAGTAATGGTACACACACACATATAGCTTACTGTTGTTTATGGCTTTAATACACGACTGTTATAATAAAGGTTTGTAATCTCTCTTGTCTCACCAGTAAACCCGGGAATAACCATCGTCTGTGTCTGTCTCTCCGTCTGTCTGTCTGTCTGTCCGTTCTGTCTGTGTGTCTGTGTCTGTCCGTTCTGTCTGTGTGTCTGTCTGTTGGTAAGTGGACGTAACTATAGTGAACCTCAGGTGTATGGTCATCAATATTTTTCCCTCCAGGTTTTTGGGTAAGAGGGTGGTGGGGGGGGAGGGTGAGTTGTAAGCCAATTTGTCTCCATGGCAACGAGGGATACGAACCATTGTTGTCAACTTATCATCGTATTTAGGTTATGGGATCACATTAAGATTAGCCCCCCCTCCTACCCTCACCCTCCCACCCTCACCATTGCCTCTCTCTCTCTCTCTCTCTCTCTCTCTCTCAGTACTAAGAGAACCTACGATAACAAATTTCAAATTAAATTGTCTCGTAGACTTTCAATTACGGCTGTACATGTTTACTAACTAACAATTATCACTTTAATGAGAAAACGTCACCTTGGGGTAGGAGAGGTGGAGGGGGGAAGGAGAGATGGGGGGAGATGGAGGAGGGAAGGAGAGATGGGGGAGGGGGGAACGGGGGAGATGAGAGAGGGAAGGAGAGAGGGAAAGGGAAAGTCATATAATTCTGGCATCACCTCGCACGTCAGTCTTAAGTCGTCGTACTCAAGGATTTAAGTCGTTGTACTCAAGGGACTAAGTACTCCTACTCAAGGGTTTAAGTCGTCGTACTCAAGAGGTTAAGTCGTCGTACTCAAGAGGTTTCGAGGCGCCTACGGTCCAAATTTTATCCCCGTCATACCGGAGACCTACACTGACAGCATTGCCAACCCTTCCTGACAGCGTCGTCGACATAATCAGGATTACCAATATCCAGCGAGGGATTATCCTGACCAGAGATCGAAAGTTGCCTCCGTCTCTCACTCCAAATTCTCAAACTCTCTGACATTAAATCTATCTTTCTCTCCACTCCCTCCCTCACCTCCCCCTCCCCCACCACAGCAGTCCCCCTTCCCACCACAGCAGCAGTCCCCCTCCCCCTACCATAGCAGTCCCCTCCTACCACTGTAGTCCCCTCCCACCACAGCAGCAGTCCCCTCCCCACCATAGCAGCAGTCCCTCCCACCGCAGCAGTCCCTCCCACCACAAGTCCCCTCCCCACCACAGCAGCAGTTCCCCTCCTCCCCACAGCCCCTCCTCCCCACAGCCACCTCCTCCCCCACAGCCCCCTCCTCCCCCACAGCCCCCTCCTCCCCACAGCCCCTCCTCCCCCACAGCCCCCCTCCTCCCCACAGCCACCCCCTCCCCCACAGCCCCCTCCTCCCACACCTCCTTCACAATGGGTTAGAGAACGTTATCTTTCGACGGTCAAGTCTCAATGAGATTTTGACGTCATCACGGCCGTATCGCCTTTGTGTTGCAGTAGAATTTAATGAGTCCTTTGGGTGCGTTTTGTCATCTTGAATACCGCGTACGAAAGCTTGAATACCGTGTACGAAAGCTTAAATACCGTGTACGACAGCTTAAATGCCGTGTACGAAAGCTTAAATGCCGTGTACGACAGCTTAAACACCGTGTACCTAACCTAACCTAACGATCTTTTGTGAATCCATCATCAGGATTTTTCTTACCTGGTGTCTCGCTGAAGCAGAGGAGAGGATTGCCTGTCACTCATACCTGGCGTCACTTACCGTCTCCGCCACTCATCGTCACTCATGGCTTCCTGTCTCCACCAATCATCGTCACTCATGGTTTCCTGTATCCACCAATCACCAAACATTGTCACTCATGGCTTCATATCTGCACCAATCATCGTCACTCATGGGTTCCTGTCTCCACCAATCATCGTCACTCGTGGCTTCTTGTCTCCACCGAACACCTTTTAAGAAGTCAGATGATTTTATTTACCACAAATGTCCTCGTTAATTACAATGAGGTCATCATTAATTACTAAGAGGTCACCGTTAATTTACCAAAAGGTCACCGTTAATTTGCCAAGAGGTCATCGTTAATTACCAAGAGGTCATCGCTAATTACCAAGAGGTCACCATTAATTACCAAGAGGTCATCGTTAATTAACCAAGAGGTCATCGTTAATTAACCAAGAGGTCATCGTTAATTTACCAAGAGGTCATCGTTAATTACCAAGAGGTCATCGTTAATTACACTGAAAACAGATCTAGTTAAAATATTCCACCACACTCTTATATCTAATTAATCAAGATAATCACATTAATTACCATCAAAACAAACTCATTTACACTGGCTAATTACACTCGCTAATTACTGTACTGGCTAATTACACTCGCTAATTACTGTACTCACATCCCGCACGCTCCTGTTACCGAATTGCCTTTATGTTTCACTGTGATGTTACAACAGCTCGCTAAACTACTTAACAAGGTGAACTTTTAATTACCTAACTATTGTGGGGGTTTTTTACCTGAGAGTTTACAGGAGTTGCCAACGCGAGTATGGTGGTCTGTGGTTAAGTACATACATACATACATACATACATACATACATACATACATACATACATACATACACACATACGGCTAGGTAAGGTCAGGTCAGTGTTAGGGTGATTAATCTTCAGGTGAAAAAGGCTGGTAAGGTAAGGTCAGGTCAGGTCAGTGTTAGGGTGATTAATCTTCAGGTGAAAAAGGCTGGTAGTCTCTGATCTTCAATATGAACCAAGAGGAACACATAACTCCTAACCCCACATTTACCTCTCCATAAATCGTCGACTTTATTAATGATTGGCGGCAACATAGACCACGTGATGGATAAGTTAAAGAGGGTGTGTGTGTGTGTGTGTGTGTGTGTGTGTGTGTGTGTGTGTGTGAGTGTGTGTGTGTGTGTGTGTGTGGGAACAAGGGGAGCGGGTACTAGTGAGGGAAGTGTACTCAAACAAGGGGAAGAGGTGGTACTCGAATAAGGGAAGCAGCGTACTAAACAAGGGGAGCGGCGGTACTCGAACAAGGGAAGCGGCGGTACTCAAACAAGGAAGCGGCGGTACTCAAACAAGGGGAACATGGAGGAAAAGACACCATCGAGGGGGGGAAAAAATCCCTTCTACTCACCAAGGGAAAGTTTTCAGCGAGGAAAGGGGTCTTGGCTGGTACTGACAAGGGTAGACCTGACGAGGGGAGAAGACAGTCCACAATATGAGAGAGAGAGAGAGAGAGAGAGAGGGAGAGGGAGAGAGAGAGAGAGAGAGAGAGAGAGAGAGAGAGAGAGAGAGAGAGAGAGAGAGAGAGAGAGAGAGAGAGAGAGAGAGAGAGAGAGAGTAAAATCTGTGAGACGGAGGGCGATTTTATTTTGTCTATAAAAGTAAACAGATTGAGATGGTGGGGGAGACGTCAGCTACCTCAAGATGGTGAGCTACCTCAAGATGGTGAAGGCTTGAAAGAGGTCCCTGGTACGTCTCTTTCTTTCATCTCTTTTTATACATCAAGAGAGACACAAAAAAAAGCTACTTTGAAAGTCAGTGAGAGAGAGAAAGTGAGAAAGTGAGAAAGTGAGAGAGTGAGACAGTAAAAATGTTATTTGGATGTCAAGGTTATAGGGGCCCTGATATACCTGTGTGTTGGGTATACTGGGTGACTATACCTCTCTGTGTGTGTTTGGTGGAGTATACTCTTGTGTATGTTAGATCAGAGATTAGATAGATAGATAGGTTAGAGATGGATAGATAGAGACAGACAGATAGAGACAGACAGCTAGATATATAGACAAAGAGACAGACAGACAGACAGACAGACAGACAGATAGACAGTACACGTGAAGGCCTTTATTCTATGGTGTTAGGAATCACTCTCATGGCAGCTGGGAATTTTTAAACTTCAATTTGTCTACAAAATTCAGTGACGTTGGGAGGCAACATAGAGCTATCCAACCTAGGGAACTTTTTGTGTGGGTGGGGGGTGAGAGGGTTACAGATTTAAAGGTCCATTTAGAGGTGCAAAGTTTGGTATGGCAATGGTGTTATGGCCCCATGGGAACAGGGACAGGCAGACAGACAGACAGACAGGCATACAAACTATAAATGTCTCCTTTTCACTTTCCATTACATACACACACACACACACACACACACACACACACACACACACACACACACACACACACACACACACACACACACACACAGAAGCTCGTGTTTGGACTAAAAAAACAAAATAAAGTAAAAAAAAAAACATTACGAGACGAGCCTTTGAAAATAGTGACCCAGAGGTGAAAAACTCTCTCTCTCTCTCTCTCTCTCTCTCTCTCTCTCTGGTGAAAAACGTGGATGAACTCTCTTAATTACGGGTGTAGAGATGGATGACCCTGGTGAGTGTGGCCTGGTGACTGATGACCGGGAAACGACTGTAATTAACTGTGGTTCTTAGTGACTGGTGAAGAGAGGGATGGAACTGACTGTGGTGACTGGTGAGGAGGGGGCTGAAACTGACTGTGATTCTCGGTGACTGGTGAGTGAGGTTAAGTGAGCCACAACTGACTGGTGAGTGAGGTTAAGTGAGCCACAACTGACTGGTGAGGAGAGGAAAGCCACTAACCGTGTACCTTAAAGGAGAGGTGATCTACTGGCCTCCCATGATGTTAAAAGGAGAAACTGTCCTAATGGTAGACGTCAGAGAAAGGAGTGTGGGGGCTGAGTGGGCTGATGGGGGGCTGAGTGGGCTGGTCAACTGGTGGTGGGGGCTGAGTGGGCTGGTCAACTGGTGAGGGGGCTTAGTGGGCTGGTCAACAATGGTGGGGGAGGGGGTGTCACTGGTGGTGGGGGAGGGGGTATTACTAGTGGCCAGACTCGTATAAATTATTTCTTCCTTTGGACTACCTGAAGATTAGACACCCCGGCTGATTTCACCTGACGATTAACCACCCTAATAATAACCTAACCGAACACTAACACTAACACTAACTTAACACTAACCATAACCTAACCGAACCTAACACTAACACTAACCTAACACTAACCATAACCTAACCTAACCGAACACTAACACTAACCTAACACTAACCATAACCTAACCTAACCTAACCTAGTACTAACCTAACCTACCCCCCCTTCCTCAATATATACATAAACATACCCACTCTACGACACACCGCCCGCCGTTATGACTCGACAGGCTTTTACATATGTAACTCGACCACCCTAGAAGAGGAGTCCCACCCCTTGCCCACCCCTGCCCACCCCTGCCCACCCCCGTCCTCCTACCCACCTACCCACCTACCCACCCCCTCCCTGCCTCGATGGATTCCAGAGCTGGCGTTTCAGCTTACCGTTATGTGTGACCTCTCCAGCAGGGGAACCTAAGGCACAAGGTCCTCTGTCTACTGCCGGGAAATCACATTGGTGTAGGTTGAGAAGCTACGGCCGGCTAAAAGTTCTTATGAGTCAGTATTGGGAATCATGTTATGGGGAGGGGGAGAGGTGATGGGCGGCGTATCTGTTGGGGGAGGGGGTGGGTGTCTGTGGTGATGATATCAGGGGGGTGGGTGTCTGTTGTGTTGCTATCAGGGGAGTGGGTGTCTGTGGTGTTGCTATCGGGGGGAGGGTGTCTGTTGTGTTGCTATCGGGGGGGTGTCTGTGACGTTATTCTACATTACCACCCGGGGGGGTTGTTGTAGTGGGGAAAAGAGCCAGAGGGAGGGGGCAGGGGAGACTCAGAGGGAGGAATATAGCGGGGAGAGTGGGATGATGTAAGGCGCGTCTCCCCCTTGCCTTGTAAATGGGGTGGATTTGTCTTTGAAAGAGACACGTGGCGTGGCCCCTGGGATGTGGCTGTTGCTGGGACTTTGTTGGTAGAACACAGCCGTCATTGGATCAGGGAGGTTGATTTCCGACTCTGGGAATCTCTCTCTCTCTCTCTCTCTCACGTAATCCACAAAGGCACTCCTAATGATGAGAGTGTGCACTTGTTCAGTGATAGCTATACAGGAAAATGAAGTTATGTTGGGGAAACAGCGGTATTTGGGGAATTAATAAAGAAGTGGGGCGCTGTTGGGCTCTCAATGGAAACCAGCGGTGACGGATCTGTTTGCAGATGATTGAAGGTTCCACTATAGGAGAGAGGGAAGAGGATGGGAGAGGGGAGGGGGTGGGGAGTAAAGTCGATGATCATAGTGAGGGGAGGGGTGGTTCGATCACGTTGCTAGGGGGAGTGAACAGAGGAGGGGTCCCTGACATATTCATCCTCGGCCTGCCACCCCCTCCCTACTCTGTCGTCACAAACACATACTTTTGTTGACGGAAAATAAACAAAATCCAGTTCTTGGCTTTTTTTTTGGGGGGGGTTACGACGCCGCGCCATTGATCAGTTGGGTGACCTGAAAGTTGTGGGTGGCTAGGGATGTGCCCGACTGACCTACCTCAAAAATTGGTAAAAAAATAACTTGAAATGTGTAATGTTAATATCAGTGGCAGCTAGAGAGGGGGGTGGGGGAAGGAGGGAGGTGGAGAGGGAATGGGGAAAGGGGTAGGAAGGAGGGAAGGGATGGGAGGGAGGGGGAGGTAAGGAGGAGAGGAAGGGGAAAGGGGGGGGTGGGATGAGATGAGGGAAGGGGAAGAGAGGAAATGAGGGGTAGGGGAGGGAGGGAGGGAGGGGAAAGGGGGAGAGACAGGAGGGAGGAAAGAGGGAGGTGGGAAAGAATGGGAAAGGAAGGAAGGAGAGTATTCCTAATTTCCCCCAAGTGATGTTTTCCTCTCTCAATCTCTTCAATATTTACCTCCAAACCCTCTTCTATTTTTTCCCTTGGATGATTATTATTATTATTATTATTATTATTATTATTATTATTATTATTATTATTATTACCTTATTACAACTTTATCTTTGACAGCATTTGATAATCCTTAACATAAATATTCTCCTTTATACCTGGATTATTAATATCTGACTTGGGTTAAGTTTAATCCGCCTTGATAATTATAAACTTGGTGGAAAAGTTTGGATGACTGTCTTGTTCCCCGTGTGTACTGTACTACAATAACGAGGTCCTTTAATAACTACTGTACACCGGAGCTCCACTGGGCCCTAAACATGTGCAAAATCGTACTAAACTTTGGGGAAATTATGATAAACTTTGGGAAAATTATACTAAACTGAAAATTGTGCTGAGTTTCGGATAATTGTGCCCCAAAAAAAAACTTCGGATAAAATTGTTAGAACTTTGGAAAATTGAGCTTAAACTTTTACTAAGGTAGATTAGGAAGGGTTAAGATAAAGCTTCACTAACTCAGATTATCAAGACTTTTGCTACAGGTGAGAGATACTCACCCCATCCTCTCTGCAGCTTGAGG
The DNA here is from genome assembly GCF_018991925.1 of Homarus americanus. Taxonomy (NCBI): domain Eukaryota; kingdom Metazoa; phylum Arthropoda; class Malacostraca; order Decapoda; family Nephropidae; genus Homarus; species Homarus americanus. Next base: position 5,991,008 of record NW_024722158.1, read on the forward strand.
TAGGAGAGACAGACATCACTACCAAGGCGAGACAGGCAGGGAGGCTCCGTCACATGGTTCCTCTTACCACCCGACAGTCTCTCCTCATACATGAACAATAAAAAGACAAAGTTATAATCACATTCGCTAAGGGTGGAAGAGTTGTTTATCTTTTGTTTTAAGTTTTTACCTGTTCTGAAAAAAATACATTAATAGTATCTTCCATTAATTACGTTTTATTTCAGTTAGATGATAATATAAACATCCCATTTGTACTTTCAACATTAGGGCATTATGGTTACCCCCCAAAAAAATACGATAAACATATACTCCAGTTACAGATTCAACTCGCGTGTACAATGTATACAAATTGTCTATGTAATAATATATTTTAATTATTTTTTTTATGAGTGCAGTGACTTATTTTCGTTGGTTTTATTAAACAAGGGAAGTTGAACACGTGATGCAGCACAGTACTCAGTTTCATGTACGAATTCGTCATTTAATTAATTGGTTGGTGTGTAGCAAGAGTCCATGTGTACAGTGTTATGATAAATGTTATTGTCATCAGAAGCAAAATTGTAAACGTTGCATGCCATAACTATTATATAAACCAGTACATGAAAACCAAATGTTACATGTTTATGTATATTTCTGGTACACTGCATTGTAAAGGGGCCCACTCCACTCTACTCTACTTCCTATTGAGAGTATGAGCAGTCCACTGACCATGTAACTCCACTTTGCCCTCTCTTACGATACTGTACGTTTTAACTGTGAAATGTTGTGTGTGTGTGGGGGTTTTTTCGTTCTTGTGTATATGTAGAGTACAAAAAACTTGTGTATAATTTAATGAGGACGATTGCGTATAAAACAAGAGTTGCTTAGCTAATATAAGGTAGAGTGAGTTGTTGTAGGTCAAATATGTAACATTATTGAAGTGTAACTCCTGGTATTATATCGTGAACACATATTGTTACATTGACATCACCAGCATTTTTCAATATCCTCAAAATTAAGAAAATTCTATTGACAAGTCAACAATTGAAAAGCGCCAGTCACGTGAAATAAATTTTAGCTGGTTTCAACAATATGTTTACCAAATAATTCAATGCTAAGCTATTTTAAAAACCTTCAGTAAAATTTCAATAACATGACTAGCTGTAACATATCGAAGCCTTATACACAAATACATAGTTTGTTGTTACGATAACCATTTCCTTGACTGTCATATTATACGTATTAGATATTGAAATATAAATCACTTCAAACACGAAACGAAATTTATCCATTGAAAATATATTCCACTTTCAGACTCCGAAAATAAACTCATACAAATGATGAGGCTTGACGCTTACGAGTGACGTCTTGGAGTGATTGCAAAAAAGTATACACGGTTCGTATACACACACACACCTTCAGATATATAACTAATACAAATATACAGTAATTATCAGGAGACAACAACACATCAATGCACCATGAACACTTTAAGCGTCTGGTCAAATATTGCTACGAGTGTGGTTGCATCACCCTTTCATTATATTAAGGTATATTGCGCATAAACAGTTTAAAATTTCTCTAAAGTAAATGAGTAGTTAAGTCAAAATTCCTCACGGTGTGTTACAAAGCAAGTGAGTGATTCCTAGGTAGGAAGAGTGGCCTCGTCAGCCCACCATTATCTGGCTGCCCAAGTCAACAAAGGTAAAAATAACATTGAACTGTACACAGGTTATGGCAACAAAACCTTTATCCAGTTATTACACGCTTACGACAACTTTAATATAATTACAAAAGCTTACTCTCCCAGGTGAGGCTTAGGTAGATTAGGTCAGGTAAAACTAACCATCAGAAAAAAAGATTACTTGATAGAGGCTAAAATTTACATCTTAATTTAAATTAGATTCTCTCGTCCATTTAACTTCTAAACTAGGTAATTAGGCCTACCTCCCAATAATTTAATCATTTTCGAATTTGTGTGTGTGTGTGCATTACTTATTCAGAGCATGGGAGCTGCTTATTTATAATTAAATTTTTTTTAAAGGAAATTAACGAAATTAGTATTCACCTCTAGCCATAAGGACTTAACCAACAGGGCCGTGATGAACTAAAAATGTAATGAATAAAATAAAATAATAACAATAATATAATATAAAAATAAAATAAAATGACAAGGGGAAGGACGTCCATCTTTCTACAGTACTATATACATTTTCGAGCGATGGTGAAACTCTGCCTCAGTTAAGTTACGTACAAATACTTATTAATTCCTGACCATAAGTTTGTCCCGAGTAAAGAAAATACATGAAATAAACTCTCATTTTGGCCATTTTTCTTACCGATGTCGTGTACATGAATGTGATAGCGTTGTGATATTGATAAAATTGCAGTTTCAATCGTCCCTGTATTTAGATATCCAAATTATCCTCACCTAAACTAACCAACTTAACCTAACCAATCTAATCTATCTCACCTAACCAACCTAACCTAACCTAACCAATTCCCCAGATGACTGAAACTAAAACAATACCGTGAGATTTCCTTTACTAGATACAGTACTGTCTTAATTGTTCCCGTTGTTGGAGTAGTAAGTATACGAACCTTTGTACGCACTTAAAGACCCTTGTTGTTGAAGTGTAGTTTATTTATATGGGATTAAATGCTATAAGAACCATACTTTGTCTCGGCTTAGTGAATAAGACTCGTAGTTCATCTTAGCTCAGTAATATACATACAGCTAATCTCAAGCCTAGGAATAATATCCATAATTTTTTTCAGATTTGTCTATATAAGTTTACAATTCATGCCAAGTCTGTGAATAGGACCAGCCGATTCTCCATTTCCTTCATAATGACCATAATTATTAATGCATCTCGTAATTCTTGTTGCAGTCGTCGATTTTTGTCCGAGTCAAGGAGAGAAATGGTCGCGTTTCCTAATTAACAGCAGCAGCTACAATCACCTACAACAAAATTACGATTAAAAAACGATAATTCATAACGTATAACCACTTACCATAACTGTCCTTTTCTTGAACTGTGTAAATAACTTCGTAGCATCACTAGAAATAACTAAACTCGTAGTAAATCAGGACACCATTTACATATGACTCGTGTCTAATATTAACTGCATTTCTTAAAAAAAATTAGGAGACAATATCACATAAATAAATATTTCACTCATTAATAACATTTTCAAATATAAAATAGCAATAAATACATAAGTAAGTCTTGATTTTTATATATGTATTGTAAATATTTACGTGATTATCAAGTATATTGTATTTAACTTTTGTTATTCAGAAATTCAAAGATGGCGGGGAGCTGCGCGTCACTTTAGCCTCTCTACTATTTAAATGACACGTGGCTAATGTTGACTGCATTTATTAAAAAAACTAAGAAGACAATATCACATAAATAAATAATCACTCGTCAATAACATATTTTTAAATGCCAAATACCAATAAATAAGTTAGTAATTCTTATGCTTTGAATTTTATTAAATATTTACGTGATTATCAAGTATTTAACTTTTGTCATTCGGAAATTTAAAGATGGCGGGGAACTTTAACTTCTTTGCAATTTAAATAAGACACGTGGCTAATGTTGACTGCATTTCTTAAAAAAAACTTGGCGACAATATCACTTAAATAAATATTCACTCGTCAATAACATATTTTAAAATACAAAATACCAATAAATACTTTGGTAATTCTTAAAAGAAATAGATATTTATGTGATTATCAGGTATATTGTATTTCACTTTTGTCATTCGGAAATTTAAAGATGGCGGGGAGCTAAGCGTTGCATTGACCCCCTTCAATGACGCTCAAATTCTCAGACCAGGAAATGTAAGTGTTTTGAGTTTTATACCTCTTGTAAACTTGATATTTATCTGTAATAGTGTATTAGATGATATATTGTGCTGAAAGTGAACTGTTTCTCTTATTTTTAGTGCGATAGACGTGTAGGAGGAAGACCACAGCAAAAACATTGTAAACATTTCTAATAATTATGTGTATTAGGTTAAGATCCGGGTATTTGGCGGCATCTCTTGTCATCTGATCTTCGGTTAACGTTACCTGTGCCTGTTGCCGTTGTTATTTACACTTCTAAATAACCAGAGGTAAGTTTATGTTAGTTTTAAGTCGTAGAAAAAAAAAATGGGCGGGAACATGAGTCGGCTGTAAACGTCACGGAGCTTCACTGCTTTTGTATATTATCATGACTTAGCTGAGTTATTTGGTGTCTATCCATTACTAATGATTCAACCAAGGTATTTAAACTAATTAAATCTATTATAGTTTGATAAATGGTGAAAATATCCTTATGATTACTCTTTTAATATCAAATTCTTGTAATAGCCGTAGAAATTTTGGGTCACTAAGGTAAAATTCTTAACACTAATAATTAAAACAACATAATATATATATAACGTTAATATGAGTTACTGAAATTGAGTATTTGATCAAGAGTACGGTAGTGTGTATTGGGAAACAGTGAGATTGACAGGTTGCAGCAGATTTGAGTAAGTTTGTAGAAAGACTCACTTTAAACATATACTGTACACGAAACACCAACTTATGGTCATTGTGGAAACTATATGGTCTAAAAATCTTTGAAATAATACCAGTAGGATTGTAACAAAATTAACATGTGAATAACTCGAACGAAAACAAAGCACTGCACTGAATTTTAAGCGTTCAAAAATGTTATAAACGAGTAATTATATACATTTCTATAACAAAGAAACTATAAAACACACACACACACACACACACACACACACACACACACACACACACACACGCATTATATGAGCTATGTAAACATTTGGAAAGTCTCGTCATATCAACACTGGTATAGCGTCATTTAATTCGCTGTTTGTTTTTTATTGGACTTTTAAATACGACTCAATTTATTTTAATTCAGATTATTATTATCATTATCGTTAGCAGTAGTAGTAGTAGTAGTAGTTATTACTTTGTTATTATTCTGCAAGTGTTAATAATAATTCATTACTTATCTTCGATGCTCTGTCCCATCAGCTTAGACAACAATATAAATCTGTTATGATGTAGAGTTGTACATTATTTTATTTTACATGATTTAACTGAGAGGATTATCCGTACCGTGTTGGTGTAATGTGATCAATACCTTGAGGATTGTGTGTCAGACGAGGCCCATCCTTTACCGTGTTACTCGAGTGAGGGCCATAGCCAATTGGATTATCTTATAAATGAGAACCATTGATTTTAGACTTACATAAATGAGACCCATAGCCTAGCCATTATATAAATTAGAGTCTTAGATCAGGTACTTCATTATACCGAGTGTCTTATTGAAATTTCATACAGGTTTATGAACGAAGTGAAACATATGGAGCTATGCTTACTAATGCCTTCTGTCATATACATTGTAACTAGTTAACTTTTTCATAGGTTAAAAATTATATCTCTAGTGTTAGTTTGTGTATTATTTAAGTAGGTAAATACAGTTTTATTATTTACTTAGTTATACATTAATTATGAAATAAACTATGAAATAATGAATAATCTAAAAGTATTTTCTTGACAACTACGAAAAAAAAGTTACTCAGTACATCTGCAGTGGGTGTATCATCAGCTCCATTTGATGTGATTGGTTACACCCCGAAGTTAATACCCGTGAGAGTTAACAGGAGGCCAATGGCGTGTGGTGTAGGGATGATCCTCCGGTCTCACACTCTCTGCCAGTGAAACAAGTTAAGGCAGGAACCGCGTCCACCGCCTGCTGTTATAAGGGAAATATATTTTAGCCAGACTCACGGCGCTGTGCTGTGGGCTTATGTAATCAGGTGGTGGTTAGGGTTATTGAGATCTATAATGGGGTTGTTGTAGTTGTTTGTGGCTGTATGTATCTGGGATATTTGGTTGGTGGTTTGAGTAGTGTTCCCTTGTGTATAATATTTGGCATTATAACGAAAATAACTAAGTCATCAGTGCTATTCATTCCTTAATAATGTTTGGATGATTATCTACATTCATTTTTTTATACGAGTCATACTCATGTAAAAAAAAATAAAGGTCAATTAATACCATTCAATATTTTCAACTTTTAGTCCATGAATTTTATTCCGTCACAAAACTTATCAATAGACTGAAGCAAATCTAGTTCACAACATTTCTGAATTCTATCCTGGATAAAAGTGAGAGAAACGTTTGTCGTTAGCTTACATGAAATATGAGAGCCGTAAATAATCTTTGGGAGGGAAAAATGTTTCAGGGAAGCGATACCATACCGCACTACGCTACGCTACTCTTGGTCATCTCTTTTTCTCGGGAGTTATTATTATTTTCCTATTACCAAATATCGTGGGAAAATAGAAGGTGGTATGAGGCGATAGAAAAAAAATGTGAAATATTTGCTGTTTATGAGAAAATTGGTTTGGTTCGAGTGATATATAGCTGGACGTATTTTTATTTTTCCTAGGAATATAATTTAATGATATTCAGTAATGTTTTGGTAAGGTAATACGCATACAATATTATTATTCATATGACTTAAAAATAACCTATTCACTAACTTCAAAGGAGAGAAAATTATTATGTTAAAATTAAAATCGTGTTTTCTAGTGTTTTACCAACCCTCCGCCCACCCCTGCTAGCCCACCCACCCCCGCTGGCCCACCCATCCCCGCTAGCCCACCCACCTCGACAGCTCCACCCACCCCCACCAGCCCACTCACCCCCAACAACCCACTCATCCCGGCAGCCCAACCCACCCCCACCAGCTCACCCACCTCCACCAGCCCACCCACTTCCAGCAGCCCACCCACCTCCAACAGCCCACCCACCCACGGTAGCCCACACACAGAATTATGCCTAAGTGACTATTGGGTGGCAGATATTAACACGGAGGTAATAGTGCCGCGTCACATATATCGTTGAGATTCCCGGAAGGAGACAGGAATGGCCCATAATCCCGAGGACTGGAAGGTGTCGCGTGTCGTTAATAATAAGGCAAGGGGAGGACAGGCCTGGCTCACGCTAAGAGAGAGAGAGAGAGAGAGAGAGAGAGAGAGAGAGCACCTCACAAAATTGAGCTTCGGTCCATAATCCTTATCATGGGCGGCGGGGGATTGGATCTCCTCTTTTTTTTTATCGTGCTCGAGGATTGGGTAACTAGCAGCCTAATCTGATTGGCTGTTGAAGATTCAGCTCGTACGGTAATTGGATGGTTATAACATTCATGAGGATGGATCGGCTATCTATCCGGTAGTAGAGGAAATAACAATTTGGGTACGTGGTGGTTATATCTGGATGTACAGGTAACAGTACTGTAATTAAGCCATTAACAGGTGAGGTAGTACAGTACAGGTGAGGGAAGTGAATCAGGTAACTCCTTAATAACCTTAAAAGACGTGTGAGGTTATTCCTGTTGTGGTTTATTACACACGCACGCACACACACATACACACACACACACACACACCATTTAAATGTCAAGAAGAAAATTCGTATACAAAAGGTCAGCCAGCGGGTATGACAACTTCTTTCCACCGTTTAATTCTTACCTGGAGTGTTTGTGTTTTTTTCTTGTAATGTGTTTGTTTTATTGTTTCTTTTAGTGTTTTATTGTAATGTTTTATTGTTTTACCGTTTCTTTTATTGTTTTTATATTGTTACTTTATATTTTAGTGTTACTTTATTGATACTTTTAATATTTTGCTGTTACTTTGTTGATACTTTTAATATTTTGCTGTTACTTTGTTGATACTTTTAATATTTTGCTGTTACTTTGTTGATATTTTTAATATTTTGCTGTTACTTTATTGATACATTTAATATTTTGTTGTTACTTTGTTGATAAATATATTATTTTATTTATGATATCTCGTGACTTAATAATACTAGTGTTTTTAATTGTTACTTATCATTTTATATACCCGCTATAGTTTTATACATTATATATCAATACTTTTTAATGATTTAATAAGAACGTCGACGCCAGATTGATAAAAAGTCATTAATTAGCACAAAAATAATAATAATAATAATCCTCAATCGTGAATAATGTTTTAATAAATATGTTCGAAAATTAATTGCCTCGATTTTTTTTTTCTTAATTCGTTTGACCGAGAGTAAACAAACAGCCCCTAGTTACTCGGGTACACTATAGAGAGTTAAGCAGAGGACTCCTGAGTGGTTACAAGGAGGAAGAGGTGAGATAAAAGCCATCAGTTTGTATACTTGTTGTGATGGATCAAATTGGTTGAGACTTTGGCCTCCCCGACATCACAAAGTTACGACGACTCCACTCCTGGGTGTTGGGTAATGAGTTCCTGACAGTCTTCTGTTTATCCGTCAGGTCAAAAGTTCAGTTTATTTTCTCTCTCTCTCTCTCTCTCTCTCTCTCTCTCTCACACTGCGCATCCTTTCCTATTCTCCATCCGTGACTCTGCGCTAACATAGGAAATACTTGGTAGTCTTTATTAAACATTTATATGTAAGACCGTAAGAGACCCTAAGAGGATCTGAGGCGGCTAGGGGATAGAGATCATGATGTGTGTGTGTGTGTGTGTGTGTGTGTGTGTGTGTGTGTGTGTGTGTGTGTGAGTGTGTGTGTGTGTGTGTGTGTGTGTGTGTGTGTGTGTGTGTGTGTGTGGTGTGTGTGTGTGTGTGTGTGTGTGTGTGTGTGTGTGTGTGAGTGTGTGTGTGTGTGTGTGTGTGTGTGGGTGTGTGTGTCATTCAGCGACCGAGACAAAGTTAAGGAGATTGTAAATGATGAAATGAGGTTTAGAAGTGCCTTTTAAAGATTAACTAAAGGGATTACGTGGAGGTGCCCTTGATGATTGAATACCCCTTTAACGTTATACCTGGGGGTTAGGTTAGGTTTGGTTTGGTTAGGTTAGGTTTGGTTAGATTAGGTTAAGTTAGGGTAGGTTCGGTTTGGTTTGGTTTGGTTAGATTAGGTTAAGTTAGGTTAGGGTGTCTTAGGTAAGTTAGGATATGTTAGATTAGGTTAAGTTAGGGTAGAATGTGTTACAGGTTAAGTTAGGTTAGGGTAGAATGTGTTGTTAATTTAGGTTAAATTAAGGTGTTTAATTACCAGGTGAAATAAACTAGGGGGGCTAATCTTCATGTGTATCAGAGGCCAGAACGTTTCAACCTTGAGTATCTGAGTCAGGGTCGGTTTATGGCCTAAATATGCGAGACCGGAAAGTTCCAAATTAATAGTCCGGAGTGGAGACGCTTCAGGCTGCTGAATCCACGGGTAGTGAACGTCGGGGGCAGGAACCTATTAAGCTGAGACGTTTATTGTTCAAGCTTTGTTTGGTAAGACAGTTGGCCCGAGATGTTCTAAGTTTTAAAATCTGGTCCGAGATGTTCTAAGCTTTAATATCTAGCCAAAGACATTCTAAGCTTTAAACTCTGGGTCAAGACATTTAAAGCTTCAACGTGTGTGGCCAACTCGTCTTAAACTCACACTAAAGATTATCAGCTTAGGTTAGGTTAAGTTACATTAGGTTAGGTTAACATCCCCTTCGCTACTTGGAACAACAACATCAATCTTACCTGCACTGTACCTGGCCGTTGTAATTAATTAACCGCTGCTGGCGACTGAAGTTAATTGAGCCTGTTGGATTTAAATGTATTACTGCTATATAATCTAATTTAACTTAACTTGACTTAACTTAATCTAACCTTACTTTACCTGTACTTGGACGCTACCGTAGGGGGGGGGGGGTTGCTAGTTTAGGTTAGTGTTAGGGTGGTTAATCTTCAGGTAAAATAAGCTGGGGTGTCTATTCTGCAGGTGATATATTTCTGGCTTTTTTTTTTATTATTACATACTATGATTAACATAATGAGGCCCACGATTTGTATGCATATCCCTCGTAAATAATTGATGTTTATTTGTGTGTGTGTGTGTGTTTGTGTGTTTGTGTGTGTGTGTTTGTGTGTTTGTGTGTGTGTGTGTGTGTGTGTGTGTTTGTGTGTGTGTGTGTGTGTGTGTGTGTGTGTGTGAAAGTTGTTCGAAAACACACGGGGGAATTTTTCACCATAACTCAAGCACAAATGAATATACAACTCGTTTTTATCATGAATCATTCAGCTGAGTTGGAGCCGTTCTTCAGGTTTACGTATCGTGTATTTATTTATTTGTATGTATGTATGTATGTATGTATGTATGTATGTATGTATGTATGTATGTATGTGTGTGTAGGTTTTGTTGTGAGAGGACATAGGAAATCATTTTAACAATATTTTAGATGTTTCAGTCAAATTTATATTACGACTTTGGGTGAATAGTGTCGTTAAATATATACACACACAGACATACACACATATATATACATACACACATATATGTACACACACACACACACATACACACACAGCACTTTGTCGTGTCTTCTTTACAGGTTAAAAAAAAAAAAACTTTATTCGCCAAATTTATTATAGTCTCTAAGCTGACCCATTAAGCTGACCCATTAAGCTCTGGGTTGTTAAACAATACGGTAGACACTTTTACAAACTTAGTTAAAATGGTTCTTGCCGGAGACATTACATTACCTACGGTACCATAGTCTGGGAACCACTCAATTTGTAGACGATTTTCCTACCTTAACTCACGGGAAATGGCCACCCGACCCTGAGGAAAATGAGAGGGGGGGGGGTAGGAATGAGAGAGAGAGAGAGAGAGAGAGAGAGAGAGAGATAGTAGTCATAATGGGTAATATCTCTCAACTCAGTGCTCCCAGAAGCTGCGAGAGATTGGTAGTATTTTCTCTGAGATCTCCTGAGACGGAAAGGAACAGTATAACTTGATGTGGAAAAGTCGTGTTGTCTTTTTTTCCTCTCTCTCTCTTTCTTTCTGTCTCTTTTTCTTTCTTTCTGTTTCTCTCTTTCCCTCTGTCTCTTTCTGTGTCTCTCTCTCAATGTTTCTTTTTTTTTTCCTCTGTCTCAATTTCTCCCTGTTTCTATCTCTCATCCACTCTCTCCATTTCTTTTTTTCCCTCCGTGAAATAAACCACCACATAACTCCTATGGTCGGTTAAGTCGTTCACATGAGTACATTTATGGAGGAAAATAAGAAACACAAAGAATATACATAACCCCCCCACCTCCCACTCCTCCTCCTCCTCACCCTCTCACCCCCTCACCCCCACTCCTCCCTCCTCCCTCTCACCCCCTCTCACCCCCTCTCGAGAAGTCACTTAAAAAGCTTGGTAACAGTAGAGGTTAATAAAAATTTAACCCCCCCCTCCCCCTTGGTAGCTATCGTCTTGAGTATTAAAGAAAATGGAAGAGGGTTGTTAGTTGATGTTGGGGTTTTGTAATTGTTGAGTGTCTCTCTGTTAAGTCCTTAAGGTGAACTTCTGTTGTCTGTTAGGATTCCTCTTGTTTTTATTCTTTTTTCTTGTTTTCTAATCACTTTTTCAATCTTTTTTTTCAATCACTTTGTTTTCAATTACCTTTTTCTTTCTTTTTTCAATCACTTTTTTTTTTTAGTTTTTCAATCTCTTTTTTCTTTTCTTTTTCTTTTTTCAGTCACTTTTTTGGCAACAGCGTAGGGACGAGAGCAGATAAATGTCACTGCCAGATAAAGTCACCTAAGGGCCCTCCCCGCCAGACCATAGACACTATATTGGACACATGATGTTTAAAACTACTGGGAATTGTGTTATATACGACAACAACAAATAACACACAGGTCGTTTCATAGAGTACTATAATCCAGGGTATAGGGTAATGAGTTTTTGGTTAGGTTAGGTTAGGGTAGGGTAGGGTAGTGTTAGGGGTAGGGTAGGGTAGGGTAGGGTAGGGTAGGGTAGGGTAGGGTAGGGTTGAGTTGGGTTGGGTTGGGTACTAGGGTAGGGTAGTTTAGTGTTAGGTTAGGTTAGGTTAATGTTAGGACGGTTAGGTTAGGTTAGGTTAGGTTTGGTTAGGTTAGGTTAGGTAAGGTGGGAAGAGAGACATTATTAACCCCTTGAGGATGATGAATTAACCCTTTGAGGACGACGATTTAACCCTTGGAGGACGACGACTTAACCCTTTAGGTACGTTAGTTATACCCACTCGTCCTCAAAAGGTTTTTAAAAGTTAACAAAGGAGAAACTTATAAAGATTATAGTCGTACAGGTAAAGGATCGATACCGAGCTGCCCCCTGCAATGCTCTCTAAGTGTCAAGACCTTGGAATTTCCCCCGTTGCGGCCAATTGATTGATGGATCGAGTGCGTGAGGAATGATAGATGGGATTGAGTGCGTGAGGAATGATAGATGGCATTGAGTGCGTGAGGAATTATAGATTGAGTGCGTGAGTAATAACATGAGTAGAGAAACCCCCTCTCACTGTACCTCACACTTTAGTACCGATAGCTGAATTAAGTTTAGATTTTCCTTGACGCTTTGAGAATGTTATTATTGTTTACTTTATTATTTTTGTTTTTTAATAATTCGGTACTGTTGCTGAGGGACTTATGGCAGTCTTGGGTTAGGTTAGGTTTGTTTATTATCCTTATTGATGTGTTTACCTGAAGAAGGGGATGACTCAAGTGCAGGGAGAGGTTGAAGAGCGTGACAACAACAGGAGGAAAAGTTATATAGAAAACTCTTGAAGGATAGTTGAGGGGCAGAGGGTCGTCGCTCTCTGTATGTTCAGGGGGTCGTCGCTCTCTGTATGTTCAGAGGGTCGTCGCTCTCTGTATGTTCAGGGGGTCGTCGCTCTCTGTATGACTAGGCCGCCTGCTCTGTATAATCATCAGGGCTGCCGCTCTTGTATAACGAAATGTCAGTTTCTCATGCCTGTGGCCGTCACTTGTATAATCAGGGGAATGTCGCTCTCTGTATAACTCAGTAAACGTCACTTGTATAATCAGGGGTCGTCGCTCTCTGTATGTTCAGGGGTCGTCGCTCTGTATAATCAGGGGTCGTCGCTCTGTATAATCAGGGGTCGTCGCTTTCGTATAATCAGGGGGTCGTCGCTCTGCATATTCAGGGGGTCGTCGCTTTCTGTATCGTCCCCCCGAGAAGATAATTTCTTTCCTGGAATCTTCACCGCTAATTTGACCCTACAGGAGGACAGGTGGTGGCTGGCTCTCCGTCTATAGACCCCGGGGTGTTCAAAGTTATCACCCATCACAATTAAAATTCAAGATATTAATAATTTATATATTAAGCTGAAAACTAATAAGGCTTGAGATGGTTATACGAGTCCAGCGTTAAAAAACCCATCCAATAGTAGAGAAGGAAGACAAGACATTAGGACACCAGAATAGCACCAGAAACAGATTTAGGACACCAGAAACAGATTTAGGACACCAGAAACAGATTTAGGACACCAGAAACAGATTTAGGACACCAGAAACAGATTTAGGACACCAGAAACAGATTTAGGACACCAGAAACAGATTTAGGACACCAGAAACAGATTTAGGACACCAGAAATAGATTTAGGACACCAGAAATAGATTTAGGACACCAGAAATAGATTTAGGACACCAGAAATAGATTTAAGACACCAGAAATGGACACACCAAAGTTCGCCTCAATCCACATGATGATGATAATGATAGTTATAGACTTTTACTAATTTTTTTTACTGTGTGGACTTTGAGGTGGAGAGAATAGGTCGCAGAGGGAAGACAAAGGTCGGGAGATCAAAAGAAAAGGAGAAGGAAAAAAGTTTGCGAGTTTAAGAGCTGAGATAGTTAGTCTGAGAGATTAAGTTGGGGGGGAGGGGAAGAAAGGGGTGGTGGGGAAGAAAAGAGGGTGAGGGATGGTGAAAAGGGAGAGAAAAAATAGGAGGGGTTGACACATGAGGCAGATGAACCCCCTTTCCTACCTCCTGTCTTCCCCCCCCCTCTCTAACCCCTCTCTCCCCCCCTCACTCCTCTACTCCCCCACTCCCATAACATACTCAGCTGGCATCTTGATTAACTCCATAAAAGTAAATCTCAAGTCTGAAGAGGTTCGGGGAAATCTCTTGAACTCGTTGTCGTGATATATTTTTTTTATATCCATTTGAAATACTGTTACTGTATATTCCTGATCTGTTTTGCTTCCCTTTTATTAATCTCTTTATCATTCTTTCCATCTTTTTGCTATGGTTATTATTTTTATCGTGGATGATCTGATGGTCTGTTGGTCTGATGGTCTGGTGGTCTGGTGGTCTGATCGTATCCACTGGCACAAAAAACATGGAATAAATTCAACGGGTTGGGTCGTGGGATTTGTTAGGTATCCATTCATCTAGTATTTCCGACGAGGTTGTTGACGAGGGATGTGTGTGCGTGCGTGCGTGTACAGTAAAGAGGAGAATATACACAGCACAGGACAGTAGAGAACAGCATAGAACAGCATAGAACAGCACAGAACAGCTTATAACAGCACAGGACAGAGGGTGAAGAGCGACTGGGGGTGTGTGGGTGTGTACCGCTGTCTTTATTATGTAGCGTGTGAGGTAGTGTATAGGGTGGTGGTGGTGGTGGTCCGCTAAATGAGGTGCTTCTCACTTGTTTACGGTCGCTTAGAGTACGGTGCTGAGAGAGAGAGAGAGAGAGAGGAGGGGGGGGAGGCAGGAAGAGGGATAGACAGACATAAACGACAGAGAAAGAGAAAAAATGGACAGGAGCAGAGATGGATAATTTCACATTGATTATTCATCATTCGCCTTTTGTCTTACCGTGGGGTTTGTTGGGAGACGATTCCCGTTAAAACAGAATATTACCGTTAAGACAGAGACCATTCCCGTTAAAACAGAGAGCATTACCATAGAGAGACAGCTCCTGTTAACAGAAGAGGAGTAAACAAAGGTTTTCCCGTTCATTCAAGACAAAATATTGATCAAACAAGTCTGTTTTTCTCTCTCTCTCTCTATCTTTCTCTCTTTCTCTCTTTCTCTCTTTCTCTCTCTCTATCTTTCTCTCTCGAAAAAAAGACAAAATAAAGAATAAGAAAAAAAGAAGAAAAATATGAACGTAAAGAGAGAGGCAAAAAGACACTATCGACTACAACGCCACTTTTTTCCCTCGGTAAAAAAGACACTATCGACTACAACGCCACTTTTTTCCCTCGGTAAAAAAGACACTATCGACTACAACGCCACTTTTTTCCTTCGGTAAAAATTCATCAAGTAATGGATTGGCCACTTGTGAGACTCTGCCAAAACACCTTTGTGATGGAGGGACGGTGAGGGAGAGACGGGAGGGAGGGAGAGACGGGAGGGAGGGAGAGAAGAGAAAAGGATTGTATGGGAGAGAGAGAGAGAGAGAGAGAGAGAGAGAGATTAGGGAGTGTATGTAGGAGAGAAGAAAATATGTATGGAAGAAGGAATAGAAACTGAGGGGAGGAATAAGGAACAGGGAAGTAATAGGATAGACGAGTCAATCATTATATCAGGATTGGTATTCATAGAGCAAACTGGCGCAGATAAAACTTAAAGAGATGATGTTTGGTGATAGTGCATCTTATCTGGAGCTGCTAGTGTGAGGCGATACCATCCATAGGACTATATGTTTTATTATAGGCCTATGGGTCTATGAAGGGAAAAAGTTAATTAGTGTACAGAGCCTGACAGGTAACTTATGGTTCTGAGTTCTTTGTTGTCATATTCCTGGGATGATTTACATAGTTGTAGTATTGTTAAGTAATTATTATGTTGGGGAAGTTATGGTCATTTCAGCATATTAGAATTAACCTAATATGTACTTTGACTCACACTCTGGCACCATTGACTCACACTCTGGTACCATTGAGTCACACTGGTACCATTGACTCACAGTCTGGTACCATTGACTCGCACTGATACCATTGACTCACAGTCTGGTACCATTGACTCACACTGGTACTATTGACTCACACTCTGGTACCATTGAGTCACACTGGTACCATTGACTCACAGTCTGGTACCATTGACTCGCACTGATACCATTGACTCACAGTCTGGTACCATTGACTCACACTGGTACTATTGACTCACGCTCTGGCCACCTCACGTCTTAGTAGTGTGATCATTATCCCAACATATCCGACTTTAAAACCAGCGTTCGCGACTACCCCTTGATCCTCACGAACGCGCCTGACTATAAATACGGGTGTTTGCTATTTTTACTCGGCCTCTACCATGGTTAGCTCTCTCCCATCACGGAAAATTCTGGCTCCATGTGTATTTTATTTTAGTTGAGCAGTGTTGTGCATTTTGTTTTGAGTTGGGACTAATTCAAGCGCTGGATGACGGGCCGGTGTGTGTGTGTGTGTGTGTGTGTGTTTGTGTGTGTTTGTGTGTGTGTGTGTGTGTTTTGCGTTGAGTGTCAGGCAGGCAGGGGTAAGGGGGGGCGTGTCATTCCCTTTCTATAATTTTTTGTTAATAATTTGATATCTTCTGGGTGATACTTTTAATAACTTTTACTGATGCTTTTCATGTCAGATATTATTTACAATGTTCGTTTGTTCGTGGTACTGTAGCCAACAATAGCAGAAATTACTAGACCACGTGAAGATTAGACACCCCAACTTAATTCGCCTGATAATTAAACACTCTAATGCTACCTGGTGGGGTTAGGTTAGGTTATGTTAGGGTAGCGTTAGGTTATTTAATCATCATGTGATCCGAATACGTTAGGTTAGGTTAGGTTAGTTTAGGTTAGGTTAGGTTAACAATCAATTGGTGAATGGTACAAAGCGTTTGATTACCTCAGGGACAGGTAACGAAAAATGTGTTTGAAGTGTCTAATTGGTATTAAAGTGAATAGAAGGAGAAAAAATAATGAGGCAGTCAATATTTAATTTTCTCTATTGGAATTTTTTAAGTGGTAAATTAAGTAGATTAATTGACGAGAATGACGAGTGTTGGGTGGAATAATTACCTTGTTAGGCCACCTGGTGTGTTGCTATGGCCGGCCGGTGCATAGGAAATAAAATGGTGCGAATCTTCAGGTGAAATAAGTGAGAGAGGGGGGACTAATCTTCAGGTGATCCAGTTTTTTCTGTAATGTTTTCATACTCTAAAAAAATATTCTTTAAAACGTAGAATTTCAAGTTACTGTCGATTTGAAGCCTTGTGTTGCCGTCAGCCACTCTGGGAGGAGGAAGAGAGAGAGAGAGAGAGAGAGAGAGAGAGAGAGAGAGAGTAAAACGCAGAAGAAAAAACACTGAAACAAAACTAACAAAAGAGTGAGAAACAGAAAAGAAAGAAAGATAAAACACAAACAGTCAAACAAGGAAGTAAAACCCGACTTTTTTTGGTGTGTCATTCTGTACCCTCCCCACACACCCCCCAAAACACCCCCCCACCCCCACCCACCCACACCCCCGTATTATCACAACATTACACCTAATCGTCTCCTTAGGAAACTTTTTTTTGGCATTTCCCCATATATCAGGGTATATCTCCCCCTCCCCTTTCCCTAGGACCTGTGTGTCGTATTCCCTAATTAATCCCTAGAACGAGATTACTAGGGTCCTTATGATGAGAATTTCGTAAACAAATCTCTCGGTGAATGTATCGTGGTTGAGGTCTACAGTAGAGCTATTAAGAGGTGTGATATGTATGTAGTATAGATACGATAGAACCAAATCTATTTCGGAATCTATCTTTGCCTGTCTACTTTGGTATTTCATCTGTCTTAATCTGTCTATTTTGGTGTTCTATTTCAATCTATTTCGGTCTTCTATCTATCTATCTATCTGTCTGTCTGTCTCTGTCTATCTATCTATCAATTTGTCTGTCTGTCTGTCTGTCTATCTATCTATCTATCTATCTGTCTGTCTGTCTGTCTGTCTGTCTGTCTGTCTGTCTGTCTGTCTGTCTATCTGTCTGTCTGTCTGTCTATCTATCTATCTATCCATCCATCCATTCATCTGTCTGTCTATCTGTCTGTCTGTCTTAATCTAACCTAATTTATTCCTATGTCAATCATCATTAATTTAATCTTCCATTTCACTCTCCTCATTCCATCGTCCATCTACTCTCACTTCAATCATCATCAATTTCAATCATCACCACCGCCGACCCTCCTCCAAATAACGGACTTCTCTAATCGGACCCTCCAAATAACGGACTTCTCTAATCTGACCCTCCATATAGCGGAATGTCATCTCTATACAGTTCGTTAGATGGTAGGGAGGGGATTTTACATCTAACGAACCCTCGATATAGTGGAATTTCCTCTATAGTACGTTAAATAGAGGTTTCACTGTAGCTGGTGGTGGAGGGGGGGTGGGTAAAGGGTCTTAGGGGCTATACCATTCACTAAAGTCCCTCCTCCTTAACCCTTTAATTATGGGAAGTTAAACACCCTTGAGTATGATGAGGTAATTATCTTGGAGGTAGAGTGGTGTTGCCTTTATCCTTATCTTCCTTCACCTCCTCCGTCACCACCTTCTTCACCGCCTCCTCCTTCTCCTCCTATTGCCCTTACTACTACTACTCTCCCTCTCTCATTCCTTTCCATATTTCCTTTACTTATACGTCTTTTTGCCTTCCCATCCGCTACTCCATCCTACTCCCCCTCTTCATCTCTCTACTCCATCCTACTTCTTCTCTCTATCCCTCTACTCCATCCTACTCCCTCTCTCTATCCCTATACTCCATCCTACTCCCCCTCTCTATCCTTCTTCTCGACAAGAACTAGCCTCAGCGGCGTCCTTCCCTCCTCTTTAACTGGTGTAGTCTCCCGGGAAGCACCACAATCAACACAAGGCAGAGTCATGCATGCAGACGCCAGGCACACACCCACGCCCCCCACCCCAGTATAAAAAGCTGGCTGCCACTATAGCTCCGGGGTGCAGCCTAATGGCCCTGTACTAGGAGTGTCTTGGGAAATTCTGTCCTTTAATCTTGCTAGAAAGGGAGAACTAACCCAGACAGGCACTCAAGCACCCGCGGCGGTGTGTATGAATAGCTGGCTGGCACTATACCCCCGACGTGGTGGCACTGTGAGAGGAGATTGCCAGGCAAACTCTGTATTTTCATGACAGCAACAAAGCACACACGACCATGCATATATGTATCAAGACAGGCGCCCACGGCCGCTGGCACACTGGCCCCGGCATGCAGAGTGGCACTATCCAAGAAATGCCACAGACAAGCGGAAACAACTCCCCAGGAAGCGGCGAAGTTCCCATAGCATCATGCATACAGTCAGGCACACGCGGTCATGTATATAAATAGGTGACTGGTACAGTACCCCGCCATGCAGCGTGTTGGCACAGTCCTACGAGGGTGCCAGGCACGGCTGGCCGCACTGCAGCCTACCCAACATCGATTATTGGCCCTCTAGCCGCGCCCTAATCAGTTCCCCAGGAAGTTTTTTTTGGTATTAATCATTTCCCTGTGACTCGTACTCATTTTTACAGTAATTTATTGAGGCTCAGTTTGTTATTGGCCTCATGACTCACTGTAAACCGATACGGCGCTCTCTGATCACTTGTTAATGGGATCTGTTATATATTGTTGGCTCTGATCATTTCCCAGGAGAGAACATTCATTCCCTGGTGGTGTGTCCTAGTGCTGTAATAATGGTGACCTCACTATGAAGATCACCTGTAGGGAGTACTGTATCTGGCTGCTGTAGTCACTTCCTACAGTACACTCCATCCACCCATTTACTCTCCTACAAATTCACTTATATGAGTACATTCACTCACCTAAAGTCCGTCTACCCACTAAAAAAACCCTCGCCCCTTACCCACCCACCCACTCACTCAAAACCCCTTCATCAATTGCTCACCCCTCACACCACCCATTTAAAATCCCCCTCCTACTACCCACTCATCTACTCACCCCACCCCACTCCACCCCACCCACCCCACTCGTGCAACAGGAGCCGCCCTAACTAATCACCAGCGGTAATAAGACTCGCCACAATGCGTCATATGGTTCGACCTAATACAAACCAATCCGCGCCCCTCGTCCTCCTCCTCCCCATTATGTCACAGGACTGGTATAATTAGCTCAGTGTGTCGAGCTATTAATTCACCACTTACTGTACGTCAAGAGGGACGAGTCTTGGACCAGGTTGTAGGCAGGGGGCGTGTAGGGGGTTAGGGTGACCTCATATGGTAGTCACGCTTGTTTAGTGTCTGACTTGGGGAGGGAGGGGGGTAGGGAGGGAGAAGAGGGAGAGGTAGAGGGGGAGAAGGAGGAAGGTGAGAGAGGGGGGTAGATGGAGGGAGGGAGCCAGAACACTTTGTGGTTTACGTCTGTATTAGTGTTTTCGGATTACCTGAACATTATCCTCTCCCCAGCTTTATACACCTGGGTGATTAAATACCCTGGGGGGAGAAAGAGGGTCCGGCTAGGTTAGGTTACGGTGGATAATCTTTAGGTGGAATAATCAGGGATAAGGTTAGGTTAAGTTAAGTTAGGTTGGGTTAAGTTAGGTTAGGTAATTCTCAGCTAATCGTTATTATTCCCAGTTACAAATCTAAACCTGTTGAATTTAATCTTCACACATGAGAGAGTTGTCGATTAGTCTGTCTGTGTCTGTCTGTGTCTGTCTGTGTCTGTTTGTTTCTGTCTGTGTCTGTCTGTGTCTGTCTGTTATGAACTAGACCAGAATAACTTACCGTTGACTATGGTAACTTCTGTCTAGCACAAGGAACATATATCATATTAGATAAGTGTATTAACGTGTGTCTTATTACTGAGTTTGGTATATCACGTTACACACACTGGTTATATGGTGTACCTGTCTGTCATATCTGGTGTAAGAAATGTTGTTGATCACCTAATACTCTACCTGTTCATTATACCTTTACCTGTACTAATGTTTCTGTCGATGCTGTCACCCTTTGGATATTATCGTATTTCAACTTAATACCAAAAATAACTAATAATACTATTTCTGTTGGTAATGTAACCTTATAAGTGTTATTGTACATGAGCTAATGTTTCTGTTTGTACCATAAGGGAATTATTGTACCTGTTCTTCACCCGTACACCTGTAATACCTGTAATGTACTTGTTCCCTGAAGTATCTTTTAGTACTGTCACCATATAGTAGTCACCTGTACTTTATACTTTACTTGTAATAATGTTTCTAATCTCACCATACTAATATTAATTCATATACTTAAGCCGGTGTGTGTGTGTGTGTGTGTGTGTGCGTGTGTGTGTGTGCGTGTGTGCAGCTGACATGCCATCATCAGGCGCCGCACTCTCTCACCGTCGTCACAGATGTGGTAGACGCTGCAGCAACCAATTCAATTTCCACGGCCTGATTAATCAACCCGTTCCTCCTCAACCTCCCCTCAACCTCCCCCCAACCTCCCCTCAACCTCCCCCCCAACCTCCCCTCAACCTCCCCTCAACCTCCCCTCAACCCTATTATTGATTTCTACCATTACACCCGACGTGGTCACATCTCATTATTAAAACCCTCCAGTAAGATCTCTGTATATAGTAGTGGTTGGGGTGGTGGTTGGGGTGGTGGGGGTTACTGGTGGTGGGGGTAGTTGGGGTTACTGGTGGTGGGGTGGATGTTGGTTGGGGTTTTTGGTGGTGGTGATGGTGGTAGTTATGGTTAAAGGAGGTCTTGCTTGTGGTGTGGTTGTGAGAGGTAGGTACTGTGTGTAGGGGTGGTAGTGGTGATGGTTGTGGAGTGTGTGGTCGTGGTGGGGTGGAGGGAGGGAGGGAGAGGGACTACCATCATCTCCAGCACCCAGGTCCTCCCAGGTCTGTTATGAGCATCTCCTAGGCGATGAAGGTAGGCGACTCCGGCGTAGTATTTGTGTGAGGGAAGAAAGAGTGAGTCTCTAGCGTCAATAGATTTCCTGAGGCAGCAGAATCGCCAAGAATAGACCTGGAGACTCTTAAGCTTGCTGCCCTCTCATGGGTTTTACCTCTTGATTATCAGAGGGGCAGGAGAACTGTCTGGTCCTTTAGAGACGCGTCTGTTTATTTGGGGAAACTTCCATATCCCGGGAAAGTATTGTGTGGAGGAACGACTTGGTTCTAGACGTGTACCTGTACTGTATAGCCTTGATGAAACTCTTGTTGTTTGACGTAACTTTTATTTCCCGGGAGAAGCTTGAAGAAACGGCTGTATCACCCAAGAAATGTCGGAATAAGACTTTATATCCTTGAAGTATATCTCTCTCGCCTGTGAAAATGTCTAATAACTACTGTACAGAAAAACATATTTTCTCAACAAATATATATTATCTTAAGAGACTATTACCTTTAAGAAGTAACTTATAAGCCACTTGTCTGAACATGAAGAAACGTTTATTTACTTAAGAAAGCTTCTGGAGCATTGAAGAAATAAATGTTCTTGAATAACAAACAAACTACTTTTTCCCGGGAACAACAAGGAAACTATAGTCCCGTAAGACCTGCAGTTCATTAAAAAAAATCCTTGAAGAAACATCTACTGTCTCGAATAACTTTAATATACACGAATAAACTTTATACCAGCGAAGACATTCTATTATCTTGAAGACTTATGTTTCTCGTAAGATTTTTCCATCTCCTCAAACAATTTATTTCTCAGATGCACCGACTGTGTCTAGGTTCATTGCCGTCCACTGGTCCACACAACAATAAAAGATGTGTTGAGATGTGGCACAGTACAGTACAGGACTCCCCTTCAACAACAAGATTCCAGATGTGGTTTATCCCTGTCTCACCACACGAGCTAGGAGCATCACCCAAACACGTCCTTCCTTCCCCTAAAATCACTAGAGGTCAGATTCTCCCCTACTGCCTCCTGCCTGCCTGGGTGTCCGTTTCTCTACACTTCTAAGGCATAGTGTTTTTACCTTTTTCCTTGTATGTCCTTGGTTTTCCCCCTCTCCTCTCCTCTCCTTAATCTGTTATCCGTATATCTCTCTCTCCCCCTCTGTTTCCTTCTATCTGTCCGTCTACCGTGTTTTTCCTCTTTTTGCGACAGTAATGCGGAAATTTCCTTAAACTGGTATTTCCTTTACGTAGAAAAATGTGGAAATTTCCTGGCATGTTGAGCGCCGCGGAAATTTGTCTGGTGTAAAGTGAAAGAGAAAATATATGTTATTGTTACAGCCTGGCGAGGAATATGTGGCACGAACGCCTTTTTGTGTATACATTTGTCATTAACGTACAGCTTGTTTTACTCCTTGATTAAATTTGTTTTATTGTTGTGGTGAAGGTGAGGAATGATGGCGTTTGGTGTGTTGGGGGGTGGGTGGGGGTGGGGTGTGTGTGGTGTTGGGGTGGGGTGTGTGTGTTGGGGGTGGTGGTGTGTGTGTGTAATCAATAGAAGCAGAGAGTGAGAGTTTACGCATAGTTAACTAATTGATCAAACATGTGAAGCACTTTGAGTCTATGGGGAGGTTGGTGTGTGTTGTTGATGAGAGAGAGAGAGAGAGAGAGAGAGAGAGAGAGAGAGAGAGAGAGAGAGAGAGACTACAAGGAGCAAGTCATTTGGTTGCTTCCCTCGCATGTGTGATTGTTTAAAAAGATATTACGGTTCACCCCTGATGTGTTCTGTAAATAGCTGTGTGTGTGTGTGTGTGTGTGTGTGTGTGTGTGTGTGTGTGTGTGTGTGTGTGTGTTCTGAATTGAGTATAATTGCCCTATTAAACCTTAAATGCAAGGGACTGGCCCTGGAGAGAGGGTTAACTTTGTACTAATAACATCATAACTTCGTGACAATTATGCATATAGGGGAAAAACTGACTCAGATTAATGGGGCTAAGTAATTCATAACTATTTTATCTGTAACCAAACTGTATTTAAGTGAATTTAGTACAGTTTTGATGTCGCTTGTCTTTGTATTTTACTGTATTTATATGATTGTCCGTTTGTATGGTACAGTCAACAACGGAAGTTCCTCCCAAGCCAACCTGTATGGAATCAGGATTGGGATTAATACATGGTCGAAGGATTTGTGTGTGTGTGTGTGTGTGTGTGTGTGTGTGTGTGTGTGTGTGTGTGTGTGTGTAATCAGATGTTATAACCTAACCTAACAAACCCACTGTCACCTTACAAGGAGGTTTTTTAGAGTAAGTTATAGTAAATATGTTATAATAATAATAATAATAATAATAATAATAATAATAATAATAATAATAATAATAATAATAATAATAATAATAATAATAATAATAATAATAATAATAATAATAATAATGTTTCTGAAAGTCGTAAAATGATATTACTTGACCGTGGAAGTTGGAATGAAAATATTATTTGCTGATTTTCCATGATAATTTTTTTGCCTCCACTCCCTCCTTTCCTCTGCTTTCCTCACTTTTCCTTTCCTCTCCTTGCCTCTCCTCTCCTCTCCTCTCCTTGCCTCTCCTCTCCTCTCCTCTCCTCAACACTAGCAGGAAGTATATTGATTTGCACTTGTCCCACCTCATATCATTAGCAGCCAAGTCGTTACTGCAGTTATAGGCTACAGGTGTGTGCGTGTGTGTGTGTGTGTGTGTGTGTGTGTGTGTGTGTGTGTGTGTGTGTGTGTGTGTGTGTGTGTGTGTGTGTTGCTGCCACATACTCGACATAACAGTGTGTGTCTATATAGAAAATACTAAATAACCCATGATTGTCCTTGTTAGCGATATTGGATATGGAAAATATGGAGCATGCAAGACCAGCAGAAAATATCTTTTATCTCTCTCATCACCTTCATACAGCCACCACCAACAAGACGCAAACGAGTCACTCTACTATTGACTCCAAGTGCATCATCACGGGTCATAATGCCCTCCAGATATCTCACAAATCCCACCCCTAACACCAGGTGGGCGACAGGTGTGTAGTAGGTCACCAGGTGTATAAGACAGGTGTGTACTAGGTCACCAAGTGTATATGACAGGTGTGTACTAGGTCACCAGGTGTATAAGACAGGTGTGTACTAGGTCACCAGGTGTAAGACAGGTGTTATGATAGCACCTTAGTCATCCAAATGATGCTGTTGATGATGCCCTATGACCTCAGGTGCCCCACAGGTGTTTAGTTCAGCAACAGGTGTCAGGCACTTCCCATAATGACGTAAGGTATATCACAGGTGCTAATAATAGCGCAAGGTAACACAGGTGATCGCAATAATCTCAGGTGTCCCACAGGTACTCGTAATGATATCAGGTGTCCCACAGGTGTTTCGTATTACTCCAGGTGTGTTACATGTGTTCGTAATGATCCCGGAGGTGTCGTACAGGTGCTCATAACAATTGTCCCACAGGTGCTCATAATATGTGACTCACAGGTGCCAATAAGGATGTCATGGGCCTCACAAGTTGCTCATAACGACTCCATCAGTTAGGTCAGGCAGTAGTGAAAATATGGAATAATGGAGAAAGTACAGAGAAATGATTTGGAAAGTATAGAGTTTAAATGAAGGTGTCAGTGAAAGTACAGAGCTTAGATTAGGTGTGAGTGAAAGTCATAGAGCTTTGGTGACTTGAGTGAAAGTATAGAGCTTAGGGAGTTGAGAGTGAAAGTTGAGAGAGAAAGTACTGATTATTATTAAAGTAGATATTAAAAGATAAAAGCCAGTTTGACCCTCAGGTAGTTACCAGGTTAATGAAATGTTAATTAATAATATGGGATATATATTACAGGTAAACAAGGGGAAGTTTTTTGTGGGGAGGTGAGGGGAGTGAGGTGGGGAGGTGAGGGGAGTCAGCTATGTTGGTATGGGGAGGTAAGGGGAGAGAGGTGGGGAGGTGAGGGGAGTGAGCTTTGTTGACGAAGGGAGACGAGGAAGGGGAGAAAGAAAGGGAGAGAGAAAAGAAAGAAAGAGAGAATAGGAAGATGATTGGGATACATAAACAAAAGGGGAGAGAGAGAGAGGGAGAGAGAGAGACTTCAGATAAAGGCAAGAAGGAAGATGAAAGAGATAGAAGACACTAAGAAGGAAGAAAGAGGGGAAGGCAACAAGGCCGAATGAGGGGAAAGAAGGAAAAATGGAAGATGAGCCGGAGATGAGATAAAGGGAATTATAAAAAGAAAGAAAAGAGATACTGAGAGAATACAGGAAGTGGATGATTGAGGCGTGAGGGAGGAAGAGAGGGGAGTGACAGAGAGAAAAGAAAAGAGAGATAAAGAAACATATATGTAAAGGGGGTGAGATTAAAGGAGAGGATGGAAAAGACGATAAGAAACACACACACACACACACACACACACACACACACACACACACACACACACACACACACACACACACACACACAGTCAATTTCCCGCCCTATGTTCCATAACAGACGGACACCTGTTAATTAACTTCTACCACAGGTGGGCCTCACACCTGCTGACTACGACACAGGTAAAATGGTAAGGAGGAGGGTGGTGAGGAGGGAGAGGGGAAGAGTGGATTGTCAGAGTGAGGGGTGGGGAGGGGAGAGTGAGGTCAGGGAGGGGGATGAGTGGGTGAGTGTGAGGGGAGCACAGGGCAAAAAGGAGGGATATTTGAGGGAGAGAGTGGAGGGTAAGAGATGAGAGGAGGAGGGAGGTTAGGAGGTGAGGGAAGGGGAGAAGAGGGACTGAGAGAAGGTGAGGGGCTGAGGAGAGGACGCGAGTGGTACGAACAGACAGACAAAGAGCAGAGAGAGAGTAACATAGAGGTAGGCAATAGATAGGAAACTGTATGGAATATTTGTATTTTTAGGAAGCAGTTCTTTGTGTAGACACTGTGAAGACCGTGTGTGTGTGTGTGTGTGTGTGTGTGTGTGTGTGTGTGTGTGTGTGTGTGTGTGTGTGTGTGTGTGTGTGTGTGGACTTACATCTCCACGGACAAGCTGTTGATTCAAATTCTGATTACTTTTTTTTCTTTAGTTCTATTCCCGTCATTTTTAAAGGTGTTTTCTCTTAATTAAAAGGTCTTATTTTTTCCTTCTTCTCACAGGTAGGTAACTTGAGCTGAAGGTGGACTCTGACGGTGAAGGTGCCGCGTCAGTAGTGTGTGTGTGTGTGTGTGTGCTGATCTTGTGAAGGTAAGTGATGCTGGTTACTGCTGCTAGGTGCTTTGATCACCGTACACACACACACACACACACACACACACCTCACTTCCTCCTCCTTCTATCCACCCCACATATACACGCTCCTCCCCTCCTCCTCTCCTCTCCACAAATATACTCACAAGACTGCCTTCCCCCACACCACCTCACCCATTGCACTACCCACACCCACAACACCCCAACCCACACCTACCCCACGTTAACCCACCACACCACCCACACCGGAGAAGCCATCCTCACTCCTCCACCTCACTACTCCACCTCCTTACTCCTCACTCCTTCACTATATTGAGAGGCAGTAAATCGGATTACCTTCCCTATACCCAGACTGGATTTCACGGTAAGTCTGTTTTAATATTAAATTTTATGGAGTAAGAGAGAGTAAACGCGGCTATTAGCTTGGCTTTATGACCAGATGCAGCCGGGGTGTGTGTGTGTGTGTGTGTGTGTGTGTGTGTGTGTGTGTGTGTGTGTGTGTGTGTGTGTGTGTGTGTGTGTGTGTGTGTGTGTGTGTGTGTGTGTGTGTGTGTGTGTGTGTGTGTGTGTGTGTGTGTCTGTGTGTGTGTGTGTCTGTGTGTGTGTCTGTGTGTGTGTGTGTGTGTGTGTGTGTGTGTGTGTGTGTGTGTGTGTGTGTGTGTGTGTGTGTTGTGTGTGTGTGTGTGTGTGTGTGTGTGTGTGTGTGTGTGTGTGTTCAGCTGCTGAAATATATACACTACACTATCCTCTATTTCTCCCTTTCCTCCTTTCCTGTACACACACACACACACACCGTCTTTGCTATCAAGTAATATCTAAACAATGGATAGATTACATCACCCGGTCATCACAACCCACACGCTATTTTACCGGAAAAGATTAAAAATAAAGATAAAACAAGCAGTACCAACCTAATCATGACGTCACTGAACATAATCGTGGGTGTCTCTTGGCTTAACTCAATATATGATTAATTATTTATCAATATAAAAATGACTGACGTGATAATTATCCCCCAGGTGAAAAGAATTGAATAGGGAATATTCTGTTAAAATGAGTCATGTTATAGTAATTAATTTTCAACAGAATTAATTGAAAATGTAATAAAATTCAAGAAATCCGATTTAAATCCAGAGAAATTTTTGTATTTTATTAAAAGATTTTGTATATTTTTCCCCGACGCTGACTGGAGTCGATATGGCCTTCATTTCTCGTCAGATTTTGGTGGTGGTTCTGGGCGCGTGTTTCCTCCCTCAGCGAGACGCCATCTGGGGGTGTTTGAATGTCAGGTGTCAGCGGTCACTGACCTTTCCTGACCATTAGTGTGTGTGTGTGTGTGTGTGTGTGTGTGTCCAGCAGTCAAGGCTAAAAAGTGTCTGTTGGTGTCATCTGTCTGTCTGTTTATCCATCCATCCTCCATCCACTCCATCCACTCCATCCACTCCGTCCCTCCTATCCTTCCTTCCATCAAAGCATTTTATCACGTCTAGAAAACATTTAGTATTTCTTTTATGTCCTTAATTATGTGTCAGGTTGAGCCTTTGTGATGAACGGTAGTGATATCTTGAAGACAGACAGACAGACAGGCAGAAAACCACCCTCTCTCTCTCTCTCTCTCTCTCTCTCTCTCTCCTCTCTCTCTCTCTCTCTCTCTCTCTCTCTCTCTCTCTCTCTCTCTCTCTGTACCACCACACACACACACTCCCGTCACCCTGGATTAAAATTATACATATGATTCCGCCATGTTGACTCTGGCAGATTAACACCAGTTCCTTAATCCACGTTGGGTAGTCGACTCCCTCCTAGGTCAAATGGGCCCCAACCTAGCCTAACCTAACGTATCCTAGGGTCTGTTTGGACTGGGACCTATTACTGTGTTGTTATTATTATTATCATTATTATTGTTATTATTGTTATTATTATTTATTATTATTATTATTATTATTATTATTATTATAATGATGCAAAATGCTGAAATGACTAAAACAAACCGAAGCCAAAGTTTACACACACACACACACACACACACACACACACACACACACACACACACACACACACACACACACACACACACACACACACCAAGTATTACTAACCTCCCCAACAAATTATAGCCAATTATACCCACATAAAAGCCCTGAATTATATAAACTATTTTCATGGCGGCTTTATGGACTTTTTATTAACAATTATCCCTATTTACTCACTGACGCGGAGCCCAATTATTAATACGATATATAAGGAAATAGTAAACATTGACGGGGAAGTCAGCTATATAAACACATGTTATATATAATGTGTATTTAGGTATATAAATCAGTGCCTGGTTTATATTACCTGTGGGTGTTACCTGTGGGTGTTACCTGTGGGTGTAGGTGTTATGATGGGTAATTGTATGTGTGTGTGTGTCTGTCTGTCTGTCTGTCTGTGTGTCTCTATCTATCTATCTATATATCTATCTATTAATCTTTCTCTCCCTATTCATAATTAGAGATTCTACGTAGAGAGAGAGAGAGAGAGAGAGAGGAAGAGAGAGAGAGAGAGAGAGAGAGAGAGGTAATCAGGTAAGTGTGGGTCAAGTAATTACCGCCTACCTGTCCACTTATGTCCATTAATCTTGCCCAACCAATTATTGTCTTCTCTTATACGCGGTCCTTATTTTTCTTACTGTGTCCGTGGGAAGGATAGATAGATAGATAGATAGAGCAAGGTAGATAGATACAGGGGAAAGAGAGGGAGGGATGGATAGGTGAAGGAGGTTGGTTAGGTTAGGAGAATGGAAAGGGAGGAAGGGGAAGAGGATAGTTGAAAGGGGTGATGGAAGAGAGAGGAAACTAGAACTCGGATGGTGGAGGAGGGTGGGGATGGAAGGGGGGTTGATGGTGTGGAAGGGGTTGATGGGAGGAGGGGTTGGGTTGGTGGGGGGAGCTTAACCACAATCTCGCAAAGACAAAACAAATTACAAATAAACAACAACAAAAACACGACAATTAATTAATGATGGTGTGTGTGTGTGTGTGTGTGTGTGTGTGTGTGTGTGTGTGTGTGTGTGTGTGTGTCGTAGAAAACATAAGCCAGTGAATTATTAGTATTAGACTAACATATAAGTATAAGTATTGGATTGTGGAGAGAGAGAGAGAGAGAGAGAATAACGTTACCTAAAACTGTTTTCCATTTTTCGTCAACGTGACATGTTTATCAAGACTATTTTTCACGTTCCATTCTTTTCTTTATTTCTGTTCCATTTTCCTCCATAAGTTTTATTCTCTTTCGTTCTTTTTCTTCTTCAGAGTTTAAACATAGTGTTATTTTGTCTCTGTCTTCTTTAACACGACTCTCTCCCTTCACCTCTCACTCTCCCTTCTCCCTTTCCTTCCCCTCCCTTACTCTTCTCTCACTCCTCTTCCACCCTTACTTCCCTCCTTTCCTCCTCCCTTCCCTCATTCCTCTTCTCACGCCCCCTCCTCATTCCCATCTCCCCCACTCACCTTTTCCCCCCTCTCCTCCCCTCTCCCTCTCCCCTCCCCCCTCTCCTCCCTCCTCCCTCTCCCCCTCTCCCCCTCTCACTCCCTTCTCCCTCTCCCCCCCCTCATCACTGTACCTCACATAACAACCTTTACCTCAGTAGCTGGCTTAAAGTAGCTGGGGGGTTTTTTCCGTCGAGGTAATTTTATCTTCAGTGTTACCCTTTGCCGAAGCTAATAATTTAATGGTAATGTCAGAGGAGCTATAATTTAGCTTTTTTCTGAGGACTAACTTTAGCTCTACCGTCTCCTGTTACGATTGTTTATAAGCTAAGGTTAATAAGTTAATATCAAGCTAACTCATTCTCTCTCTCACAAAAGCTATAATTTAACTTTGCTGTTGTCTCCTGTCTGGTGAGAATATGTGTAATGTTAATAAGTTAATAGATTAATATCAGGTTAAATTCTCATCTCAATCCTATAATTTAACATTTTCAGGAGGATAAATTTAATTCCACTGTCTCAACTATAAATTTTTTCCCGTGGCATAAATTTAACTATAGTGTCTCTTTAGGTTAGGGTTTGGTTAGGATTTGGTTAGTTTAGGTTAGATTAGGTTAGGGTTGGGTTAGGTTAGGTTAGCACTATTGGAGGGGAGAAATCAGGGTGTAGTGTTATGTTACGAGGTCAATATGTTGATGGTAAAATGAGCCGCGCTTGTTTTTTGGGGGGTGGTGGAGGGAGGGGGTGAGGGGGTTGTTTTATCTCAGTTCCTCGTTAAGGGTTAGTTGTTGTGGTGTGTGTGTGTGTGTTTTGTTGTGTTGTGTATATGTATATGTATGTGTGTGTGTTGCTACATTATAAATAAGGCGACTCTCTCTCTCTCTCTCTCTCTCTCTCTCTCTCTCTCTCAGCAACAAACGACTCAATAACCTACTGCAACAAACCCCATCAGCTGACGGCATTGTTTTACCCAGTGGAGTGACGCTCAGGCTGCAACAGATCATTAACAGTGTGCAGTATCACCTCTTTGCAACATGACTTTCAAACCATTGCAACAGGACTCTTTCAACTGGGTGTAATTTGTTTACCAGGATAAACCAAAGAGGTAAATAAATCGCAAAACCTAACCTAACCTACCAAAACAAAACCACCATCCGGCCACCCCCACACCCACCACCCACCATCTGGCCACCCCACCACCCACCAACCCACCACCACCACCTGGCCATCCCCACCACCCACCTGGCCACCCCCACCACCTAGCCACCCCCACCACCCACCACCTGGCCACCCCCACCACCCACCTGGACACCCCACCACTGCACCCCCACCACCCACCACCTAGCCATCCCCACCACCCACCACCTGGCCACCCCCACCACCCACCACTTGGCCACCCCCCCACCACCTGGCTACCCCCACCACCACCACCTAGCCACCACCCACCACCTAGCCACCCTACCACCCACCTCATCATTAGCGAGTCATTGAATTCAGCTCCCAATATCGATACCAAAGTTCTCATCGGCGAAACTCAGAACTGATCATACACCAAATGTTTACCTGGCCAGTCACTCAGTCTAAGTTGTGAGGGGGAGGGAGGGAGTGAGGGAGGTGAGGAGGTGAGGGAGGTGGGAAATATAGATAGAACGGTTTTCTGATATGGCAAAGTTTATTAGTGCTCTCTGTGTGTGTGTGTGTGTGTGTGTGTGTGTGTGTGTGGATGGGAGGTGAGAGTGGAGGTGTGTGAGATAAGGGTGGATGGAGAGTGAGAGAGTTTTGGAAATGAAAGGAGATAGATGAGAGGAGAGAGAATTGAGGAGTGAGATAGATGGAGAGGGAGAGAAAGAGGGAGGGAGGAGGGTGAGGAAAAATGGGGGGAGGGGGATGGGTGAGAGGTGAAGGGAGAGGAAATAAGGAGAGGGTGAATAAGAAGAAAGGAGTGTTGGAACAAGGAAGAGAAGGAACGGAAGAGAGGAGAAAATGAATGTCTGGAAGAGAGGGAGAGGGAGGAAAGGGTAACTCAGGAGGGCATAGGTAGGAGGAAATGAGACAGGAAGATATGCTAGAAAAGAAAGGGCGAGTAACGGTGTTAATGGGATAGAAATGGCACGGAAATGGGAGTATGGGAAAGGTGTCACCGGAAGGAAGGGAGGGGGTGAGTGGGTTAATTGCTCGACGGATGGGAGGGAGAAGGAGGGGAAGAACGCAGGGAGGGGAGAAGAGGGGAGGTTGTAAATGGAATAGGGAGGGACACGTACTAGGAGTATGAAACAGGTGACAGGAGGAAGGAGGGAAAGGTGATTACTGTAAGGGAAGGTTGAGGGGTTGGGTGGGGAAGGATACACACACACACACACACACACACACACACACACACACACACACACACACACACAACACACACACACAGACACACACGTTCTCCTCCCTGCATTCACTGTCAATCATTCATTTTCTCCTGCTGTAGTAGATGTGTCCTCACTATGGTACAACAAGGCCGCCCCTCTATACACCTGGTCTACTCTCTACCTTCTACACCAGCTACCATACCACCCCCTTCCTCCACCATCAGGTATAGTCCTTTCCTGCCCCGAGTCAGTGGATCCGGTGTTCTGAGTTCCTTCACCCACACAGCTGCTTCCTGAGTGTCCAGCCCTTTCACCTCTAGTGTATCCTGAGTGTGTGTGTGTGTGTGTGTGTGTGTGTGTGTGTGTGTGTGTGTGTGTGTGTGTGTGAGTGTGTTGGCAAGTTCTGAGGGTGACGGTGACTCTGATACTGATCACCGCCTCCAGGGTGCAGTGCAGTGTATCTCCACCAGGGGGTAGGTGGGGGAGGGTAGGGTAGGTGCTGGGAGGGAGGGAGGGGTGGTGTAGGTGCAGGGAGGAAGTAAGGAGTTGGAGTGATTGGCTTCATCATTCGTCCAGTGATGACGAAATTGACTTCCTCGTTTGGTGCAGAGAGAGAGAGGGAGGGAGAGAGAGAGGGGGAGGGAGACGGAGGGAGGGAGAGAGGCGGGGAGGGAATAAGATAAAGGCATGAAACGAGAAAGAAAGAAAGAAAGAAAGAAAGAAAGAAAGAAGCCAGAGAAAATACAAAAGGAGAAAACGTGAGAAACAAAACAAAATAACGACAATGAAAGAAGAAAAAATGAGAGGAAGATGACGAGAATATTTATTTATTTTTTAATTGTCTTCTCGTGTTTGGAACTTGACTTCAACTTTAACGAGTAGTAGAGGGTAGTGACGTCATCACAGGCACTAGTTTCACCGTGGAGTGAGTTGAGTGGTTTGTTGTGTTGACGCCCACCACACACTTGGATTCTTCTTTGTCTTCAACACTTGAATTCTATGTCTCTCACCGACGCTCGCTTGGATTTACCCTGACCATGTTTGGAGTTTTTTTTACAGATATGTATTGACATGCTTTAAATTTTTACCAGAACGCTTGAGGATTTTATTTTTTTCCCAGTTTGATTTTTACCCGGAACGCACACACACAACCACACAAACACACACACACAACCACACAAACACACACACACACACACACACACACACACACACACACACACACACACACACACACACACACACACACACACACACACACACACACACACACACTTCCTTCATGTCTACACGTATAACTCTAACACCTTTACTCCTGCTGTTGTCCGACATGGCGTTAGGTTAGGTTAGACAGTAAGAGAGAGTGAAGACTTTCCGTAATTCTCAAATAATCACACCTTATAATTCTCTTTCTTCTTACCTGGAGAGTTAAAAAAACACCTGCTTACAGTCGAGTCTCTGTGTAAATTCGACCTCATTTCGACCGCCATATTTGTTCCAGTCAGGAGGGGGTTATATCAACTTAAGAACCTTTGGGAACTCATATTAGTGTAGTGGGTTGAGTGAGGTTAAGTGAGGTGTGTTGTCGTATTTCCAGTGGTGAGAAATTTAACGGAGGATGATGTGTTTCTCAGACCCTTGTGTTCTCTCTGATAAGGTGACGGTCTCTCCCCCCCCCCCTCCTCTCTCTCTCTCTCTCTCTCTCAGCATGATGAGTCGATGATGCCAATATTGTGTGGTAAGACTTCCTTAATGGCCGGAGACACCACTATTAATAATCACAACCACTGTGGCCTTGGTGACACGGCCCTCAACTGTGGTCCTGGTGATACATGGCCCTCAACTGTGGCCCTGGTGACACGTGGCCCTCAACTGTGGCCCTGGTGATACATGGCCCTCAACTGTGGCCCTGGTTATACATGGCCCTCAACTGTGACTCGGGTGACTCGTGAGCCAGAACGATTCAGTTATGTCGTTTAATTTATTCTCTGGTCTTAACTGTGATGGATTATACAAGTATCAGATAAGCTTCATTAAAATACTGTATTTACTCAAACTGGAGGTGAATGTCTGGTGGTCACAGCCCCAAGCTACCCCCACCCCTCTCTCTCCATGACCCTCCCCCCCCCTCCTACCCCCGACCCTGCCCACCCATCCCTCCCACAGAACCCCTCTTGACCCCGTCCTTACCCCCACGACCCCTTGACGCCCACCTCCTCAACCCCCTCTCTTGCCCCCTCCCTACCCCCACGACTGCCCGACGCCCACCTCTCCAGCCCCCCTCTTACCCCCCACCCCCGACCCCTACCCGCTGCCATAAACAACAGTGTGTCCCAGTAGACCTCAGCTGATGTTTGCCTGATATAACCAAACCCTTTGATGGGAATAAAACACGTCTGGGTAACTTAAAACAAAACACAAACAAACACATTTCAAGACATAATTGGGTAATATAATAAATTCTATAATCTACAGAAATTATTTTGTTTATTTATTTGTTTTTTGTTTTTATTAAAGGACCAACCAGCCATCTTTGCTACAGTATACACAACACTGGTTAACGTATACATTATCCATTGTCTATTTACATATATGAATAATTATATATTGAGATTAATATTTAATAATTATTATGTATTGGTAATGTTTTTTTTTTTATCTATGAACGCAATTTTTTTTCATTTGGGGATGGAATAAAATGGTCCCCCGGGGTAATATTCTACCCCCACCCCTCCTCTTCTTTCACCCCTTCCTGCCCCTTCCTTCACACCCTTCCCCTTCCTCCTGCCGTCACCCACTACGTAATTATCATCTTCTGGTCGTATGGTACAGCTTGAAGATTATACGATACTAGTGGACGCCAAGCTTTAACAGAGAGAGAGAGAGAGAGAGAGAGAGAGAGAGAGAGAGAGAGAGAGAGAGAGAGAGAGAGAGATAAAACGAAAGCGTTAGAAAACAGAACGAGAAAGAGAGAAAAAGAGGAAAATAGAGAATTATAAAATAAACATACCGAAAGAAACAGCGAAGGAAAGAAAGAGAGAAAGACTAACATCAAGAGAAAGAGAGAGGAAAAGAGAGAATATAGACTAAAAGAAGATAAACCAGACGAAAAGAAAGAGAGAATGAGTGAAAGCCAAACACACACACACACACACACACACAAACACACACACACACACACACACACACACACACACACACACACACACACACACAAGAGATACCCAGAAAGCGTATGAGTGTAGTGTAGTGAGTGACTGAGGTGTGTATCCCCAGCTGTCATGAGTGTCACGCACCTGGCATATGTACAGTACCGATTGTCAATACTTCAGGTATGTCTCGCTAACATTTCAGGTGTGCGTTACTATACGTGTAATTAGGGAGTCAGGTGTGTTACTATGCAGGTAATGAGGGGTCCAGTTGTGTGTTATCATTTGTAATAAGGATTCAGGTGTGTTAGTATACAGGTAAGTAGGGATTCAGGTGTGCCTTATATATTAATATCTGCAATTAACACTCAGGTGTGTGTGTGTGTGTGTGTGTGTGTGTGTGTGCTGTGTGTGTGTGTGTGTGTGTGTGTGTGTGTGTGTGTGTGTGTGTGTGTGTGTGTGTGTGTGTGTGTGTGTGTGTGTGTGTGTCTGTGTGTGCCAGCAACAGCTATTAACGTCATTGTGGTCCGTAAACTGGGAACAGAGTTAGAAGACCTGATACCGCCTTGTAAGTCTTGTGTACGTATGTGTGTGTGTGTGCGTGTGTGTGTGGGGGAGGGGGGCAGGTGGATTTATGAGTGTATGTTGGGGATGGGTTTGAAAAATATGTATGTGGACTTTGAGTGGATAGGTTGAGTGTATGTGTGTGTGTGTGTGTGTGTGTGTGTGTGTGTGTGTGTGCGTGTACAAAACTCTACAAATGTCAGCTGTGACTAGCGCCCGTCGTAAACTGTAGGAAAACTTCATTATCGCCCTCCCAATTGTTTGTTCGTGTGTGGACGGATAGTGTGTG
Organism: Homarus americanus; assembly: GCF_018991925.1. Taxonomy (NCBI): domain Eukaryota; kingdom Metazoa; phylum Arthropoda; class Malacostraca; order Decapoda; family Nephropidae; genus Homarus; species Homarus americanus. The sequence continues at coordinate 6,027,717 of NW_024722158.1, forward strand.
TGTGTGTGAGAGGAATATTGTATGGATGCGTAAAGGTGAGTAGGTTGTAGGTGTGAGTGTGTGATGGGAGTGTGTGTATGTGTGTGTATAGACATAAGAGCACACACACACACTCCACACACACACACACACACACACACACACACACATACACACACACACACACAGACATACACACATACACACACACACACACACACACACACACACACACACACACACACACCACACACAGACACACAGACATACACACACACAAACACTCTCACACACACACACACCTCCAAACATGCACCTTCCCATGTACGAGATGTTGGACTAACTGACCTGACTAATCCCACCACATGCAAAGTGACAAACTGGGAAATCCCTTTATCCCCCTCCTCCTCTCTCCCTCCCCACAAGGTGTATTTCTTCCCTCCCTTCCCCAACAGTCCCTCTTCTCCCCTCGGAGGGCGTGGGGAGGAGAGGTGAAGGTAGTAATCATCACACACACACACACACACCTGTCCGTCATGAGCGGGGCGGGCCGCGCCTTGCTCTTGCCTCCCGGCTGAGTCATGGATGATATCGACCTGGAAATGTTTATTGAGCGGCCCAGCTGACGTCTCCCTCCCTCCTCCCACCCGGTTAGTTAATAATGCCCTCTCTCGCTTGTTGAGGGGAGGGGGTTATTTCCACTGTTGGAGAGGGGAGATGTTTTTCCGCTGCTGGAGAAGAGAGTGGGAGGAGAGTTTTTGCACTGTTGGGGAGAGAAGATGGCGAGTGTTGGTGTAGATGAAGAAGAGGAGGGAAGGAGAGGTGGGGATCTTCCACCGTTGATAAGAGAGTATTAGGGATGGAAGAGTCAAGAATGCTGGAGGGTGAGATGGGAAGGAGGGAGGGAAAGGAGGAGGTGGTTTTTGCCCATTGTTGTGAAGAAGGAGAGACGGAAGGGGAAGGAAAGAGATGGAGAGCTTCCCTTCCATCGTTAGGTGAAAAGGGAGAGACATGAAGGAGAAAGGATGGAGAGGGTGATGGAGAGGCAAGCGGGAGGGGAAGGGAGAGCCTCTTCTTCTCTTGGTGAGGGACATTGAGGAGCAGCGAGTCCTCTCCCAATGACAAGAAGGAGGGAGTGTGTGTGTGTGTGTGTGTGTGTGTGTGTGTGTGTGTGTGTGTGTGTAAGACGAGAGAGAGAGAGAGAGAGACTAATTACGTATGGTGCTATTGTTTGCAAGGTATATTTATGTTTGGGGGAGGTGGGAGGTGGGAGGGGGATAATAGTAGAGTCAATACTTGGTGTCCCTGATGACTTAGTGGACGTGCTGCTGATGATCCCAATGAGAGAGAGAGGAGAGAGAGGAGAGAGAGAGAGAGAGAGAGAGAGAGAGAGAGAGAGAGAGCCTTTCAAGACACTCAAAATGATAAGAGGGAAAAGTACCGTGGCTGCAGGCAAGTGTATAGCATAACCTCCTTCAGCGTGCCATTGCAGGCTGTTGGAGAACGAACGCCAGGCGATGTATTTCGTCTGTGCTGGCGCAGCTTTAATTTTACGATGAACTGTTAGAAAACGAAAGTGGGAAGGAACAATTTTGGAAAGGTTTTATAAAGTACATTACATTTATTGTGTGTTTACGAGCGTGGTGTGTGGCGCAGTGGGAACCTGTTCTGAATGTAAACAAACACAGGCATTCACAGCTGCATGAAACTCGCAATCGTAAGTGATATTAATTATTTGATATAACTTGATTCAACAACACTGCTTGGTGGGTGAGATCAGGTTAGGTTAGGTTAGGTTCGGTTTGGTTAGGTTTGGTTAGGTTAGGTGACATAGTCCTCTCTACCAGTGTTCAGTCTGGTTAACCTAAGGGAGGCAAGTCTTATTGAGTCCCTGTGTTAAGGGTAAAGGGAGGTTGGGTTATGTTTGGGTCTGTTACAACTGCTCCCCATTTAAACTGCTCCCCATTTCAACTGCTCCTGGTTTAAACTGCTCCCCATTTAAACTGCTCCTCATTTAATCTCCTCCCCATTTAAACTCCCCCCACACTTAGGAATATTAGTGTGTTACCTCCTCCTTTCTCCTGCGCCTTACCCCCTCCCCAGGAATCCTACAGTGTGTTTCCTCCCAGCCCTCCTCTCCCCCTTCCCGCCCTAACCCCCCTTCCTCCCTCACCCACCACACACACAAAAAACACTTGACCCAAACACCTACGCTTGTGGAATATTTAATACACGCCGAGTAATACATTTGGTACTGGCTCTGGGGTGAAGTTGACAACATTAGTTACAGAGAGAAAACTGCATCACCTCTATTACTGTCTGTCACGTCAGCTTTGGGTGTGTGGGTGTGTGTGTGTGTGTGTGTGTGTGTAGTGGATGTTTTTGGTTGTGTTATGCGTCGATTATTGTGTTTTTGTGAGATTAATGAAGGGATAGGTTTGTGGGTTATTTGAAGGTGTGAGGGATGAGGTGTGTGTGTGCATAATAACAAACCAAATCTAACCTAACCAACCCACCACAACCCAACCCAACCCAACCCAACCCAACCTAACCCAACCCAACCCACCCCAACCCAACCCAACCCAACCCAACCCACCCCACCCCAACCCAACCCAACCCAACCCAACCCACCCCAACCCACCACCCCAACCCCCAACCCAACCCAAACCTCACCTACCCTAACCCCCATCCAGGTAACAATAAGTCAATCAACAGGTGATATAAAACTAAGGGTGTCTAATCTTCAGGTGATCTAGCTCATTTTTCCCTCCTTACCGTGAGGGATGTGGCGTGAGTGCGTGTCTTAAGGGGGTGTCAGCCTGAGAGAAGCCCCATCACCACTGTCAACACAAAGGCCACGAGAGGGAACTACACAGATCAGGTGTGGTGAATATTTGAAGATGGTGACTCTCCTTCTTCTTCCTTCTTTGGTGGTCTTTGTGGTGGTGGTGTGGTCTTGTGGTGGTGGTGTGGTCTTTGTGGTGGTGGTGTATCTCTTTGTGGTGGTGGTGTGGTCATAGTTGTGGTCCCAGGGGTGGTCTTAATGGTCTTGGTGTTGGAACTAGTGATGTGGTCATAGTAGTGGTCGTGGTAGTGTGGTATTAGTAGTCTTGGTGTGCTTAATGGTGGTCCTGGCTATGTGGTCTTAGTGGTCTTTTTTGTGTGGTCTTATTGGTGGGTCCTGGTAGGCTTAGGTCAGGTGGTTGAGCTGTGCAGTGAGTGTACCAGGGAGGTCATCAACCCAGCATGTTCGACGTCCGTTCCAATTTTTTTTTCCTTGTCAACCATCGGATTTGCATTCTGTGGCTCTCATCCCTTTCCCACACACACACACACACACACACACACACACACACACACACACACACACACACACACACACACACACACACAAGCACCATACAGGAAGTCATCGTAGAGTCATCACAGTTACAACCACACTTTCGGCACATATATACACAGTCACCACAAAGTCATCAAACAGTCATCATCATCATCATCACAGCCACCACACACACACACATACAGTCACCATAGTCACCATACAGTCGCTACACACACACACACAGTCACCATATACAAGTACACACAGTCACAACACGCACACACAGTCACGTATACATGAATCAGCATTTCTCACTAAGTTTGGGGGTTTCAATCACACAGTTACTCTTATGGTGGGATTTGGGGATTTTATAATGAGTTATTGTGGGATTTTGTTGGGATTTTGTACCGTTTATTGTCATGGAGGCGGGATTTTGTTCCTATGTTGATTAGGAGATAGGGGATTTTACCGGTTATTACTTGGGATTTTTGAGGTGGAAGTAATCTGAGTCGGGATTTTATGAGGGAGGAAAATATGTTACGATATTATGAGGTGAAAATTTGTACCGATTTATGAGAGAATTTTGTACGTATTTTATCAGGGGCGAAAGTACATTAGGATTTTATGAACTAGGAAATAATGCCGGGATTTTATGATGGAATTTTCGTCGATTTTATGAGATAAAAGATTGTCTGATGGGATCTTAGGTCACGCCGTTATATAACACATTATTATAGAAATGGCTTCGTTAGGCTGTGTGGTATGTGCCTCTGGAGCACTAGAGTGGTGGAGCCTTGGTGGAGTGATTCATTAGTGAAGGACGAGTGGTTGTGACGAGGGTGAGTGGTTGTAGTTGTGGTGGTGGAGAAGTTGTTGTTGTTGTTGTTTCTTATTGTTGTTGTGGTTGTTGTTTATTTATTGTTGTTGTTGTTGTTGTTGTTAATATTGTTGTTGTTGTTGTTTAGATTGACCTAAGAGACAACAGCATCCTCATTCAACATTATAAATATTTCAATGTTTTTATAAAGAGTAAAAACAATCATTCATTTATAAACTAAGACACCTGTAGAATGAAACAGAGAGAGAGAGAGAGAGAGAGAGAGAGAGAGAGAGAGAGAGAGAGACTTCCAGGAATTATATACAATGTAATTTTTTCATGAGCGTCACTGAGCAACAATGTGACCCTCATGTACACATTCATGCACACATGAATTTAGACACATTCAGATGTACACGCAATTGTAGACACGCACAGGCTCATATGTAGACAGATTAAAACACAAACAGGTAAACATATAGACAGGGTAACAGTCACACATGTAGACACAGAAAAGTACACATATAGACACACACACACATATAGAAATAAAGTTCAGGCATCAACAAGAAGGTTTACATACACCAGTAAACACACACACACACACACACACATGCAGGCAATAGGCATACACGTAAACTCACATATACATACACACAGGTATGTAGACGTGTGTTATATATGTAGGTACATCCATGTATGTATTCTTTAATCTCTGCTGCTTCTTCTTTCCCGTCTCTTTCTCTCTCGTTCTCTTCCCTCTCTGTCTCCTTCATTCTTCTCTCCCCTCATCGTCTTTTATCTCCTCTGTCCCCTATTTCCTTTTCTCTCACGTCTTCTCTCTTCATTCTTTTCACACTCTTCTCTCCTCCTCCTCTTCCCATCTTCTTACCCTTCTTCTCTATTCTCTTGTCCCTATGTACATTCTTATCACATCTCTTCCATTATTCTTCTATTTTTTTAGTTTCATTATTCTCTCTCTCTCTCTCTCTCTCTCTCTCTCTCTCTCTCTCTCTCTCTCTCTCATTATTTATTCTCCATCTTTGTCACTTCCACACTTCCCCTCTTCTCTCTTCACACTCACACACAGCAGAAGAGAGAGAGAGAGAGCGAAAACAAACCCCTTACTCAATTTCATAACACCATTAAAATCTCCTCCTCCCCTCCCTGTGTTTACAATACATACCTGTACCTATCCATTATGGCGCTGGGAAACCCCTCCTCCCCCTCCCCTCACCCTCACCCTCCTTTATCTCCTCCTCCCCTTTACTCCTCTCTCTCAAATAGCCAATATTTTTTTTCTGTAAAGGATCAAAGGAACTCTCTCTCTCTCTCTCTCTCTCTCTCTCTCTCTCTCTCTCTCTCTCTCTCTCTCTCTCTCTCTCTCTCTCTCTCTCTCTCTCTCTCTCCCGCCCACTTGAAGTTCGTCACCTCCACATCGTACATATTTCCCCATTAATTTTTCCGCGACAGGTACCACACAAAGGGGGAAAAAGCTGAGTCCGCCCCAAAACTCCTGCTGGTGATGAGTGGATCAAAGAAAACGGGAAGAGATGAAAGAAACAGGAAAGATGAAAGAAAATGGAGAAGGATGAAAGAAAGTGGAATAGGATGAAAGAAAACAGGAAGAGATGAAAGAAAACGGGAAGATATGAAAGAAAATGGAATATAATGAAAGAAAATGGGAAGTGATGAAAGAAAAAGGGAAGATATGAAAGAAAACTGGAAGATATGAAAGAAAACTGGAAGAGATGAAAGAAAATAGAAAGATATGAAAGAAAACTGGAAGAAATGAAAGAAAATGGAATTGCATGAAAGAAAATATACACAAATATACCAAAACATACACAGAACCCCCTCATAAAAGTATACTACAGACATACCTAAAAATATACGACTTCAATAAGGTATAAAACATCCATCCATTGCGAGTTAGTGAAAGAATATTATTTTGGTCCAACTATGACGATTTATTCTGAGTGATAATTGATAATGAATAATAAAACATGATAATGACGAGTTTATCCCACTTGATGTGAATGACAATGGCGCCGACTCCACTGAATAGCATTTTGTTGTGTTTTGTGTGTTTGTATGTAGATCCCGACTGAGAGTGGGATTACCGCCTCCATTACTGTGTGTGTGTGTGTGTGTGTGTGTGTGTGTGTGTGTGTGTGTGTGCGTAATTAAACTCAACTGCAACACACAAAATAATTACAAAAATAATAAAGAGCTAATTAATCTTTCTTTATTTTTTCGTCATGTTCATCATAATTCAAAGATCTATTTAAATGCATTACATATACATTAAAATAATCGTTCTATTTACCTTTATTTCTTTACTTTCTACAGGTGCGTAATTAGACCTGATATCACTGGTAGGAGCTGAGGACGTTCAGGTAAGTCATTAGAGCGAATTTACCTGGCTCGACTGTGACAGGTAATTCATTAGAGCGAGGTTACCTGGCTGGACTATGGCAGGTAAGTCATTAAAGCGAGGTTACCTGTCTGGACTGTGGCAGGTAAGTCATTAGAGCGTGGTTACCTGTCTGGACTGTGGCAGGTAAGTCATTAGAGCGAATTTACCTGGCTGGACTATGGCAGGTAAATCATATGCGGTCGTTTGTACCGTAATTGTTCTTTTGTGACGGTGGATGGAGACGCCCCAAGGAAGTGGGTCCCGTAATAGGGGTAAAATTAGTGCCTTGTGGTAGGAATGACAAGCCGGAACCTACAAACTGACGCATTACGAGAGAATAACACTGTAGGACTTGACACCACAATACCACAGCAGAACGCGACCCTGTTCTCTATCTGAACACTGTAATGTTTCTCATCACAATTAGAGGAAAACTTTGTCTGCAATATAATATAACTCACGAGAACACATACCAACACAGCACAACGCATACCAACACACCAACACAATACATACCAACACAGCACAACGCATACCAACACACCACAACATACATCAACACAACACAATACATACCAACACCACAACACAACACATACCAACCAACACACACCACAACACACTATAACACAACACAGCACACACCAACACACCACAACACAACACAACACACTCTAAAACACCACAACACCCTACAACACAGCACAACACACCACAACACACCACAACACAGCAAAACTAGCAGCAGAACACAGTAGCGGAGGGCACAACAGAGCGGACAGTGGTGGACGGAGACAGTAGGGAGGTAATTCAATATTTTAGAAGATCACAGTGTGGTGGTGGGTGGCCTGGGAACAACCATCTCACTCGCTCTTCTAATGCACTGTTTTGTCCCCTTCTCCCCTCCCTTCCCCTTCCTACCCCTTCCCCCATCTCCTTCCCCCTTCCCCCTAGTGACCTGGTCCATTTCCCCCTAACCTAAACATCAAGATGTTCGGATAGATTATTGTTATTGTTGCAAACTGTCCGGATAAAAGAGTTTGTTGCTGAAAACTATCCAGATGAGCTATGATTATTGTTGTTGCAAAATGACCGGAAAAGAATATACCCTGCATATAAATTAGTTTTCCGGAAAGATGTACCGGATTATTTGTTCGGATTCCAAGTTGTCCGGATAAACGATTGGTATTTTTAGCGTGAGAGTTGTTAATCTACAGGTGATCCGAAGTGAATAATGAATGTGTGAATATTATTTTTTTTACAGTTTTAATCTACATAAAAATGGCGTAATTCATTTTTCAACTCAATAAAGAAAATCCCAAAAGTAATGTTTTAAGCAATAATTTATTCTTCATTGATATTTAACGAGATAGAGAAGAAGAAAGACGCTAGTAATTTATTCTACTGTATTGTTAAATGTTTATGTATCTCATCTTAGTTATTTGCTAATGTTCCTAACAGTAAGAATCCTAACCTAATCTAAACTAACCTAACGTGAGCCTAACCTAACCTAAACTGACCTTCCTTAACCCTAACCTAACCTAACCTAAACTGACCTTCCTTAACCCTAACCTAACCAAACCTATAAAATTTCGATTGGTGTTGCCGTCTGAGTTTTATGAGAGGAGGGGGAAGGTGAGGTAAGGAGAGGTGAGGAGACAGGGGAGTACCGTACCACCACCAAGAGTCCTATAGTCCTTAGAGAATCCTTAGAGAGTCCTTAATGGTCCATGCTCTCTGATCGACCATTTTTCTGCCTTACGTGTTGGGGGGTGGAGTGGGGGGTGCTGACTCCTGGGTGAGGTGAGGTGAGGTGAGGTGAGGTGAGGGTGTAGAGAGATGAGGGAAGTGTGTGTGTGTGTGTGTGTGTTTTAGATGATCTTTGACCGTCTCCTACAGGCCTCGATACACACACACACACACACACACTACAGGGGTCTAGGTCGTGGACTATCTCTTCCGCTTCAGTACTCCATAAAAAACGAAAATATTTCTCTGAATACGAAAGAAAGAGAGGAACTGTGTGTGTGTGTGTGTGTGTGTGTGTGTGTGTGTGTGTGTATTCATGTATACGTACGTGTTTATGAGTCATATACATCATACATCCAACCCATACATAAATCTAGAGTATATTGAATGTCTGTCTGTAGAGAGAGAGATAAAGAGAGAGAGATAAATAACGCTTGGATATGAAAGGGGTGAGGGTAGGGTAGGGGAGGGGGAGGTCAGAGCTGTCAATACTTGTCTATAGATGTGTCAGAGCGTGTTATATGATCGTGTCAAATCATTGTTGTTGTTGTTGGTAGTGGTGGTGGTGGTGGTGGTAGTGGCGGTGGTGGTGGTGGTGGCTGTGTCGGTCTGGCTGAGTGAAATTTCCATTATCCACATCAAAGGGTTATATCGATCCTTATTCCACCAGGAAGCGCGGTGGGAATAACTGAGTACTACTGGTTTTGTGAGTACTAACCAGTCCTGTGAGTACCAACTAGTCCTGAGAGTACCAACCTATTCTGAGTACCACTAACCAAAAGCCTTGAGTACTAATACAAACCAAACACGACCTGAACGCTACCCACAACAGACATACAGTACGATACCAGGAAAAAACACACACACACACACACACACACACACACACACAAATACGGCCACACACACACACACACACACACACACGCAACATGTTTATAGGAGGTGTTGCCGTGGTGGGAGGACTGTGGGTTACAGTTCCATAAACAGGAGAGATGGTGTCACACGGCAGTTTTCCCACAGGCTCTCTCTCTCTCTCTCCCATCCTAGGAAGTCTGCCCCCTCCCCTCCCTCTAGCCCTCTTCCTCTTCCTCTCCTCCATCCCAGATATTGAAGCTGGGGATTTTGCAGGTGGTGGTAGTGGTAGTTGTGGTAGTAGTGGTAGTGGTGATGCTGTGGCTCTTCGCTGTGGTGGTAGTGGTTGTAGTAGTGGTTGTGGTGGTAGTGTTGGTGGTACTGGTGGTAGTAGTAGTGGTGGTGATAGTAGTGGTAGTAGTGGTAGTAGTGGTAGTAGTAGTGGTAGTGGTTTAGCTGTGGCTCTTCGCTGTGGTGGTTTAGCTGTTTTAAAGACGAGATCTGAGTTGAGATAATTTATAATTGAGGATTTTTGTGATAATATATTAATAATTTTGTATCAGCGGGATATATTTATGTAATAATTATCGGAAGTATATTTGAGAAAGGTGTTAGTGGTGTTAGTGGTGTTAGTGGTGTCAGTGGTGTTAATGGTGTCAGTGGTGTCAGTGGTGTCAGTGGTGTCAGTGGTGTTATTAGTTATGGTGTTATGGTGTTCTACTGTCACGGATCTACTGTCTAAAAATCCGCCATGATGAATTGTCTGTCAGTGAGGATTTTAAGGAATTTCTGACAAACGTATTTTTGACAGGTATGGGAATACAAGTTTCATATATTGGTGCTGTGATGTGTTATGGTGCTGTGATGTGCTATGGCGCTGTGATGTGTTGTTTTGGTGATGTGTTATGGTGCTGTGATGTGTTATGGTGCTGTGATGTGTTATGGTGCTGTGATGTGCTATGGTGCTGTGATGTTTTGTTGTGGTGCTGTGATGTGTTGTTGTGGTGCCGATGTGTTATGGTGCTGTGATTTATTTCCTCGAGTACGTTATTATTGTACTCAAGGCAAGTTAAAATGATCGATTACCAATTTTCTGTGATGGAGGTGTGTGTGTGTGTGTGTGTGTGTGTGTGTGTGTGTGTGTGTGTGTGTGTGTGTGTGTAATTAATATCAGAAAACACAGAAAAGTATCATTATTATGATACTGGTTCTATATGTCAGTTATAATGAGAGTAATTTAGGAGTGAAAAAAAAATAACAAAATGAGTTATATTTTATTTAATACCAATGATATAATTTTTAATAACTTGATTATAAGTGAAGAATATAATTAGTGATAGTGGTCTAGTGATAATCATATTAGAACAACGATAAGAGTAAAAAAGGTAACAATATAGTGATTTAGTGAAGGGGTGGGGGGGGGGTTGTTGTGGTGGTGGTAGTTGCTGAGACGAGGGAAGATGGTGGTGGTGGTGACGAGGAGGGACAATATGTCACACCTGCAATGATAGATGTAGACAGTCAGGTAATTAAGTGTGAGGTGTGTGTCTCCCGCCACCATGACAGCTACTGTACCTAAGACCTACCTGCAGGTGTTATATAGTGCCGTACAAGGACCTGGGTGTTATATGCTGTAGTACCAGGCAGTTAATTGTGGCACTAGGATCCAGGAAACACCAATTTCTTTATATATTTTATCTTTGGTTTATAAGTTTCATAATATACCTGGAGAGACAATTAACGTACAGGTGGAAAAGGTTGGTAACTTCAGGAGAGTCAGAATCAGCGATCATTGATGGGTGGAGAAGTGGGGGAAGAGGTGGTGTGGGGGGGAGGCGGAGGGGAAGAGGTGGCATGAGGGGGGGAAGGCAGTGATGGGGAGAGGTGGTGTGAGGAGACGGGGCGGTGTGGGGAGGGGGACGAAATAAGGTGAAGCTAGTTACCGAACAAGATCTTTCCTGGGAACAACAGGTGTGGAGATAGTGAGAATGATGAAGGTAAAAAAAGAAAAAAAAAAGAGGGCAGAAGCAGAAGCAGTCAGGTAAATGACAGGGGAAGAAAAAGTTTGATTCATTCTTTGGTGAGGTTAGGAGACAGTACACACACACACACACACACACACACACACACACACACACACACACACACACACACACACACACACACACACTGAGAAGTAATGATGGAGATGTCACCACCACCATAATAATAAAGATTGCGGGATGAAGGAGATGATAATGGAGAGGAAGAAGACAAGAGAAGAACAAATAATAGAAGACGGCCAACCTCCTGGTTTAATTTGTGTTAGATGGCCAAGTGTGTGTGTGTGTGTGAGGTGAGGTAAAGATAGCATTAAGTTAGGTTAGCGTTAGGGTGGCTGAGTGGGGGGGGCTGGTGGGTGGTAGGGTGTGGGAAAACTGTGTGAATTGGCTATGTGGAGGGAGGGTAGGCAGCTATGTGGAGAAAGAGTGGGTGATAAGCTGTGTGTGTGTGTGTGTGTGTGTGTGTGTGTGTATATGTAATTAACAGTTTTATTGAAAGAGCTTGGCAGCCAGAGGCTGAAAATATGCAGTTACATATTTGAGAATGGAGTTACAATTACAAATAATATACAAGTGACATAAGTGACACAAATAAGACATATAGTAGCTTAGATGGGGATCAGCTCAAACTACAGTTCATTTCAAC